>NC_090385.1:27148835-27216335 GCF_036365525.1 Heterodontus francisci | reverse complement strand
AGAAAATGACCAATCGGTTATTTTTTTTTTTAAAGCAATGTTGGTTGAGAGATTAATATTGGCCAGGGCAGCAGGAATTATAAAGGGTAGCAATCTGAATAATGGATGAAGGGAGGGAGATGGATGTCAATGAAAGAGGGTTGGAAAAGAGGAAATGAAGGGGTGAGGAAAATGGAAATGGAAGGCAATGAAGGGAAAGCAGCTGGATGACAATAAAAGGGAGAAATGAATGCTAATGAAAAGGACAGGGAGCAGATAGGTTTGTTGGGGTGGAAGAAGAGTACGAATTGGTAAAGTGGAAGAGTACCAGCTTAACTCTTGAAAGAGCAGAAAAGAGCCAGGTTGGATTGGTGAGGTTGGGAATGGGGCTGGGCTGGGGGAGTCAAACTGGAGGAGAACTGACTGAAGGAGAAGACTCTCTGTCAAAGGGTGGATTAGTTGGAAGGGTTACACAATGTTTCTGTGAACTGTATCAAGAGTGGGATGAGTGCCTTGTAAACTGTATTAGTGCGATGTTGAATTTAGGACAGTGACGCTAGACGTATATTTCATAGAAACAGACAATAGGAGCAGGAGTAGGCCATTTGGACCTTCGCGCCTGCTCCACCATTCATTATGATCATGGCTGATCATCCAACTCAGTAACCTGTTCCCGCTTTCCCCCCATATCCTTTGATCCCTTTAAACCCACGAGCTATATCTAACTCCTTCTTGAAAACATACAATGTTTTGGCCTCAACTGCTTTCTGTGGTAACGAATTCCACAGGCTCACCACTCTCTGGGTGAAGAAATTTCTCCTCATCTCAGTCCTGAATGGTTTACCCCGTATCCTTAGACTTATTTCGGTGAAGTGATGGTCTGGTAGGTATAGTGAAAATCCAAATATCACTATTTTCCTTTTCTTTCCCCTAATATTGAAAAACTATTAATTATGAAAGTGCTTAAAAACTAAAATTTATCATTGTATAAAAAAAAATGTTCCAAGTGAGCTTGTCCCCAGGGCCACCATCAATTTGGTGCCTTCAACAGTTGACATTTTATGTATTGGTCTTTCTTCAAGTGCACAATGTTATGTATACATGTAGCATAAGTTCCGAAGTCCTTTAACTACGCGTTTTCACATGTAGGGCTATTCTTGTGTCGTCAGCTTTCCCAGAGCTGTGTCAGCATTTTTGAATATTTTGGCCAGCTTTGTTACTTTTCAAGGTCAGCATACATACATGTGCAATGCACTTTGAAACAGCACTAGTAAAAATCTTATTGCGAGATCTTCTATTCACAGTCCAGTTTTGCGTGAAATGTTCACAGGCTCTTTCTTTCTGAAGCAGCTTCTGTTGATTTTATTTAGACTACTCTAACAGATCTCCTGTGGCTTCACTTTGTTCAAGGTGAGTTGGAGATTATGACTTTTCGTAAAACCAGTCTTGTGCCATGTAATGCAGAATATATTACGAGGGCCTATTGATTTAGGGACAGTAACTCAAACCTTGTTCTTTCAAAAAGTATGACAGGAAAAAATACACAGACAGTATGTGTGATACAGGGTGGTGTGCTATATATGGGACTTTTGATATGTTACTATGTGATCTACTATGGCTTTGCAAACAAACAGAGAGTCAAAACCAAGTGTCATCTAATGGTGAAGTGGGGTTAGGGATAATTAGACCAGACACCCAAATTTCATTTTGAAATCACAAATTCTGTCCTTATTTTAATATGTATTGATTTTATATTATTTCCAGTTAAATAGAAAAAAGTTTGGCATTTGGGAAGCAGAGTTGGGGGAGATCAAATGAGCTATCCTGCAGTACAAACTGAGGAGGAGACACAAAACTGAGGTGCCATTGTACCACCTCTTGTGAGATGATGTAATTACAGTATGACAAGTTTTTATAGGTAATTTCTAACCTAAATGTGAACATAGAAATTTGTAATGGAAAAAAGTTGACTCAAAAATGTGGGATCAGGAAAAAAAAGGTTTAGTAGATGGAAAATGTGTGCCGACAAGATTTTGAATACAGATAAATATTGAACAGGTTGGGGTTCTTCTCTAGAAAAAAGGTTGAGGGTGACCTGATGGAGGTCTTTAAGATTCTGAAATGGTTTGATATGGTAGATATATAGAACATATAGGGGTGATAGATATAAAAGATAGTCATTAATAAATCTGATAGTGAATTCAGGAGAAACTTCTTTACCTAGACAGTGGTTAGAATGTGGAACTCAGTATCACAAGGAATAGCTGAGGCAAATAACATAACGTGTGTGCATTTAAGGGCAGCTAGATAAACACATGAAGGATAAAGAAATAGAGGGTTGCTTTGATAGCGTTAGATAAAAAGGGGTGGGAGGAGGCTCATGTGGAGCATAAAACACTGGCATGGATCAGATGGGCTGAATGGCCTGTTTCAGTGCTGTACATTCTATGAGAAAGTATTCATATTTTTCATGCATTACTATAATAATTTACATAATTATTTACGATGGTAAGCGCATTTGTTGTAGTTGATTGTGTCCTGTGGGGCTACACAATTAAATATTGGGGGCAAAGCTAACAACTAAAGTCAAATTTAGCCATTAAGAAGGTATGCATTACAACTGTGTTTTGCAGACAAGTTAATTTGAAGGAAAAAACATAAAATCTTTCTAGAGTTTGGAAATACAAGGCATAATTTAAAAAACTCACCATTTGTACATTATGATGCAATAACAGAAAATCATAGATTTAAAGCAGGATTCTCCGATAATGGGTGACAACTGAAAAACATTCCTGAATGAAGGCACATGACAAGTACCTACTCTTTCTATATTCAACATAGCACTTTTTAAAAGAAAAATCACTGACAGGATATGGGCATCACTGAGCATTTGCTCATCCCCAATTGCCCTAGAGAAGGTCGTGGTGAACTATCTTCACGAAAAACTGCAGTCTGTGTGGTAAAGATATTCCCAGAGTGCAGTTGCAGTTCTAGGATTTTAACTCAGTGATGAAGTAACAGCGATATATTTCCAAATCAGGATGGTGTGCGAGTTGGAGGGAAACTTACAGCTGGTAGTTCCCATGCACCTGCTGCCTTTGTTCTTCTAGGTGATAAAGGTTGGAGGTTTGGGAAGTGCTGTTGAAGACTTGGTAAGTTGCTGCAGTGCATCTTGTGGATGGTACACACTGCTGCCATTGTGCACTTGTAGTGGAGGGAGTGAATGTAGGGGGTGAATGTTGAAGGTAGTGGATGGAGTGTCACTCATGCAAACTGCTTTGTCTTGGACAGTGTCAAGCTTCTTCAATGTTGTTGGAGCTGCACTCATCCAGGCAAGTGGAGGGCATTCCATCATACTCCTGACTTGTGCCTTATAGATGGTGGAAAGGCACTGGGGAGGTGAGTTACTCACCACAGAATATCCAGCCTTTGACCTGCTCTTGTAGTCACAGTATTTATGTGGCTGGTCCATTTAAGTTTCTGGTCAACAGTGACACCCAAAATGTTGATGGTGGGGATTCAGCGATGGTAATGCCATGAATGTCAAGAGGAGGTGGTTAGATTCTCTCTTGTTGGAGATGGTCAATACCTGGCACATGTGTGGCACGAATGTTACTAGCCACTTATCATCCCAAGCCACAATGTTGTCCAGGCCTTGCTGATCAATTCATGTTGAGGCTCTTTTCCCTCTTTTCCAAGGGAATAAGTGTTTCCCAGATTCTCAACCCATGAAGATCATTTCCGTGAACTCAAATCAACAAATTAAGATCTGCCAGAGAAGGAAGCACAGCCTGCAGCTTTAGTGTGCAGAATGGTCTAAATGAGTCAATGTGGTTTTATTTTTATAACGGATTGAGATCAGCACACTACATCCTATGAAACTTGCACAAGGAGAAGATTATGGGTGGGAAATTATAAACTTCAAGACTCTTAATCCTTTAAGCTCAAAGTCACCAATGCATTCGTGTCCATTCAAGACACTAATACACAAGAGCAATAACATAATAGATATACAATAGATGCAGTCCTTAGAATGCTGTTTCTACTAAGATGTTTTTCCCAGTTTGACACACTGAAGATAGATGTAAACTCATGATTTAGTGTATTTAAATGGCAGCAGCCTCCTAAACTGCCTCATCATCCTATATGCACCAAGGTGACATCCATACCAACACTCCCAGTCCTCCCTTTCTCCCAAGTTCTCCAATGACTGATTGGAGACACCTACAGAGCAGACTTTTTTTTTTATTGAATCCTCATTCTAGTGATGTCAGAAATTGACAGGAGTATCCAGAATAGGTTGTCTGAAGTTAGTAAGGAAAGGAGTCCATGCAAAATATCTACTCCAGTTTCCTTCTGTCCAGTAGGTTTCAACCTTAAATCACCATAAATTTTTAGAGCTCGAGTGTAGTGCTTCCTGGACCCCACACTAGTGCTATTACTGATCTAACTGCTTGGAAGCACTTTGAAACAAAAAACAAAAAAATGAGGGAAATCACAATGGGTCAAACGACATCTGCAGAGAGACAGGATAGGTTATGGCATTTCATGTGTGCAATATTTAATTTTGGTTTGAGCTGCCCTGGATTGACAGTTATTAGAAGATGTGAGCCTCTATGACTTGCCCTTCATCAGCCTAGCACAAATTTACCATGAACAACAAGAAATGTGTTTTTTGTTTAATGAGCTACTGCAGTTTGTAAAATCTACTCCAGGGTGTGTTATTCAAATGACAGAACAAAAACAGGAAGGCGTCTTCTGATGTGTACATTATATATAGCTTGTTTGACATTCTGCTGCTTTCATACAACAGGTCATGGTCAGATTATATGACCCAATCCACAATAAGCTGTTGTATTCTGAATTCACCCATTCACAATTCTGGGTAGTATTTACAGCATTAGCAGCTACTCAAACAACTGCACATTGCAATCTTACTGCCCAAACGTTTCAACTGCAGCTTTAAGGTCTGACAACTGGCCTTCCCAGATTATAGAATCAGAATGGCTGCAGCACAGAAGGAGGCTATGCAACCCATTGTGTCCATGTCCGGTCTCGGCTATACATATACATGGAACAGACTAACTTTGTCAGACCTCAACAGTTTAGCAGAAAGATCACCTATCCACACACTTCAGAATACAGAAAAAAAGTTTCTAACCTGTTTTGGGACGAGCCCTGCTGCCTGTCCTAACTCACATCATGTGTGGTTCCCCCATCAACCCTGTGCTCACTGACTTACAATGGCTCCCGTTCAGTAATGCAACGATTTTAAAACGCTCACCTCTCTATAACTCTATAATCGCCTCCAGCCCTACAACTCACTGAGATATCTGCACTCCGCCAATTCTGGCCTCTTTAGCATTCCCGATTTCAATCACTTCACCACTGGTGTCTGTGCCTTCAGCTGCCTATGCCCTAAGCTCTGGAATTCCCTCTCTAAACTTCTCTGCCTCTCTGTCCTCCTTTAAGATGCTCCTTAAAACCTACTTCTTTGACCAAGCTTTTGGTCATCTGGCCTAATATCTCCTTATATGGCTTGGTGTCAAATTTTATTTGATACCATTTGTAAAGAACCTTAGGACATTTTATTATGTTAAAGGCACGATATAAATGCAAGTTGTTCATGTTGTAGATGTGAACTGGAGAAAAGGAAACCATCCTATAACATGAAGTTTATGGAAAGATTAACATTGCCAATTAGAAATGTCTGATTGTGAACCAACAGAAGCTATACATCCTTTTCATTGTGCAGGCCAAAAGACAAGGATCTCAAAATTCCACTGCCCAGTGATTTCACACTCTCATACTGGGACTATTACTTCTGGGAACTTCCACGGCTGATCCCAGTGAATTATCCGGAGTCAGGAGAAGTTTGTTTAATTACCCTACAAACGATGGGCATTCACATCATAAGTAGCTTAGCTAGTGCATCCTCACATAAAACAAGCTAGAAAGTCCACTGTAGGTGCTTGTCTGGACCAGGGATGTTCGAGTCACCCTTAGAAACATAATGTCACCCTAACAGCCTCTTCACTATGGGGACCACCTTTTAAAAAACACCCCCTCTTCAGGGGTCCAGGACTCAATCCTAACCTGGGCCATCACATGGGCCCCACTTTGTCCCAAGGTCAGACTATCCTCCACTGACCAGACGTCAAGTTCCAAATAATAGCCCATTATGCCCCAAACTCTGACTTTCAGAGACCCATCCCTAGCCCAGCATCCTCCCCCTTGGGCAATGTCCATGTTTGGGGTGGAAGGAAACTCCACCTCCAACAGGCCATTCAGCAAATCTTGGCACAAGACAGGATCCCACAATTTCAGAGTCCTGGCTTAGTTACTGACTGTTCTGGTGTCCTCCTGATGAGGTTGCCATGGGAATATATCAACACCTGTGGATTTGCAGAGTCAGCATTCAACAGAGGAGCTTTATTTTGTAGTGAGGTGGGGTGGGGGTTGGGGGGGGGGGGGGGGAAGCGGGGAAACGATTGTGAAACCTCAATAGGTGACAAAATCTCCAATAGACTGTTCTGGAAATCCGGCAGATTTTCTTTTGTGCATTTTAAGATTCACTACAGCCTTTAATGAATTCTTTACTCCAAGCCAAGTTCCGTGCTCGGAATCATGGGAAGTGGCCTTAATAGAGCTGGAGGATCCAACTTTAATAAATGTATTTCTCTTGTAATAGCTAGTCATGTGGAAACATGGAAGCACTTCATGTGCAATTTGTTTTAAAAGGACAGAATTCACAATCTGTACCACCAACTGTACTCAATCCTGGTAAATGAATCTTAAATGACCCACATATTTCTCTCAGCAAGGTCATTTTGATGCTTAAGAATTTATTTTTAGTCTGTCCCACAAGAGTTTGAAATTTAGGTGCAAGAACTAGGGATAGATTTTATGAAGTTCAGCAGATTTTTGGCTGCAAACATGCGAACCCAATTGGAAAATGTGGCAGAATATTGTCACACTGGATCTCTGCCCACTTTGTCACATGCAATTTCCTGGGAAGGGCGAACGCTGGCAGAAGTGCCACCTGAAACAGGGCCAATGGAGGGATGTCAGGTAGGTCATGTTGCACCTCAGGTATTGCGTGTCTGCCCACTAATACACTTACACTCACACCCACAGACAGAGGCACACACATCTGCCTCTGTACAGAATTACTGCAAGTGGAGACTCCCAGTCCCAGAGGAAGCCAGGGGGCAGATCTCATAGCATTCATAAAATGCATGCATTAACTTCATTAACTGCAACACGTGATGCTTCTGAGGATGCATGACAATAATGCTTCAGCAGCCAAGATAACTTGCTCCACAGTCAACCAAGAGCTTGGTACAGAGCTGTGTCACCTACTGCTGGGACATCACCTGCAGCTAACAAGCAAGCATAGGTTCATCACATCACAGAAGGGACTGGTTAGCTGCAGCTTACAACCTGCAAATAGAGACAGCCTCTTCACAACCACCTTGTATTATTTCACTTCTAGTTAAGCGGCCAAACAGAAGTCAGGTGCGGACTTCACAGTCATTTGCCTGGACTTTGGTTTTCCTTTCATTTTTATCTGTTGCTTCTTAACCTTCTCCCTTCCAGCCTTGGGAAACCCTGACAATTTGTTAAAATACCTTTCAAGCCTTTCCAAGGCTACACAGATTTTGATTCTCCTATTCTGACATTTTCTTTTTATTGTTCTCCAAACCTTTAAATTTCACCTACACTGTTTTCTGTTCTATTCCACTTGTGTGATCCTTAAGAGTGCCCAAATCTGCATGTGAAGCATTGCATAATGGTGATAATGAACTGACCACAGAAAACGGCACACAGATGGTATAAGGACACAAGAAATAGGAGCAGCAATAGGCCATTTGGCCCCTTAAGTCTGCTACGCTGTTAAAGAAGGTCCTGAATGATCTTCTATCTCAGCTACACCTTCCCGAACGAAGCCCATAACCCTCAATTCCTTTAGTATTCAAAACTCTATCAATATACCCAACATAGGCAGGCACAGTTGTCTGGGATAGAGAATTCCAAAGGTTCAACCTTTTGAGTGAAGACATTTCTCCTCATCTCAGTCCTAAATGATCATCCCTTTATTTTGAGACTGTGACTAGTTCTAGACTCCCTAGATAGGGGAAACATCCTCCCAACCATCTACCCTGTCATGCCCCTTAAGAATTTTATATCTTTAAATGAGATTACCTCATCCTTCTAAACTCCAGGGAATATAGGCCTAGTCTATTCAATCTCTCATCATAGGGCAATCCGCTCATCTCAGGAATCAGTCTAGTGAACCTATGTCTCTTCATGGCAAGAATATCCTTTCTTAGGTAAGTAAACCAAAACTATGCATAGCACTTCAGGTGTGGTCTCACCAGGGCCCTAAACAACTGCAGTAAGACTTCTTTACTCTTATACTGCAAACCCTTTGTAAAAAAGGCTAGTATACATTTTGCTTTCCTAATCACTTAATGTATCTGCATGTTAACTTTGTGATTTGTGTACAAAGACACCCAGATTCCTCTGAATATCAACATTTCCCAGTCTGTCACCATTTAAAAAATATTCTGCTTTTCTATTTTACCTACCAAAGTGGATAACTTCACATTTCTCCACCTGCCGCATCCTTGCATATATAACCTGTTTAAATCCTTTTGCAGTCTTTTTGTCCTCCTCACAGCTTACTTTTCCACTTATGGTCAACAAACTTGGATACATTACACTCAATCTCCTCATCTAAGTCATTGATAAAGATTATAAACAGCTGAGGCCTAAGCACTGCTCCTTGCATGCGCCATTATTTACAGCCCCCTGCCAACCCGAAAATTACCGATTTATTTCTACTCTCTGTCCTCTGTCCATTAACAAATCCTCAATGGATGCTAGTATATTACCCCAATCCTGTGTAATAACCATTTGTGCAGCACCTTGTATATGTTACCTTGGACGATCTTAGCACCATTCCAAATCATTCAGCTGTAAACTGCACTCATATTGAAAAGTCTATCCTAATAAGTCTGCAACACACTTCATTTAAAGGCCCCAATGTGCTCCGTTTACAGGCCTTACAATAGCCAATGGTCACCTGTTGGTTACTGCAGTATTTTCTAAATTCAAGTTCAATTAAAAGGATATTGGTTCACTTGGTAAAACACTGCTTATTGTGGAACTACATCATTCAGAATTAGAAAACTCCAGATTCAATCCCCAGTTTGTGTTGGGTTTTCTGATCTCAGCTGGAACAGAGTTAGAGGTCCAGGTATATGGGATGGGGAAAAGTGAGAACAGTCATCGGCCCCGATCCCTTCATTTCTGTAGAATAGATGACATCATTCAACCCGACCTGCATGCTTAAAGAAGAACCCCACTGCTTTCCTGTAAGTGTCTTAAAAGATCAGGTTAAGATTGGGATGTGGCAGGAAGGCAGGAGGAAGAGATGGAGAGAGCAAGTTACTGCCTTCATGTTAAATGCATCCCTCCTCCCCAGTTTCTGTCAAGTAGGGGCAGTTAAAATCTGGGCCTCAATGTCTTGGTTCACATTCTGAAGAATGGCCTCTTTTGGGTGAGGTGTCAAAGGGCAGTCAGCACCATGGAATTACAGGCAAGAATATGCCTCTGGGTTTGGGGGGGTGGGGGGTAGGGGGTGTATAGAGGGAAGGAAAGAAAGGTCACGAGGAAGTTGCAGCACTGGTCTCTGAACAGTGGGTAGCAGGTTTAAACCCCAGTGCTGACTGGAATGGTGACCTGCCCTCAATGGAGAAACTCCGGTGATTTGACTTCAAGAAGGAAACAAGGGTAACATTACTTTTCTTCCTCCTCCTCATGTGTATATTTTCAAATCTTCATAAGATGATTATATTAGCAAAGCACAACAGTTGTGCACAGCTAATCAATACAATACAAAACAGCATAAAATAAGACTAGACCTTCCAGCATACAAGGCCCATCCCTCTCACAAATCAGACAATCTACCATGTGGTAGACTTTGCACCACCTATTTAATCTCCTGAAATCCAATTCTGCATTATACACCCCAACCCTCAAAAGAAAATCAAGAAAAATGCCAAAATATTCATGCGCCTTCACTTCTGGCCTATTCAATCCTGGTTTACTGTTCTCCCCATGGGCAACCTCTTCCATCCATACCCCGCCCCACAGCAATGATCATATCCTTTGGAAAATCTGATTACCCTATCTCTATAACCTCCATTTCTAGTCCCAATGTGAAATATATTGCTGGTGTTCAATGTTCTACAACCAGAGCTAGGGAAGATGACAAGGAACTGCCGCATCAGACTGTTCTATTAATAATTTGGTTTAAATTAGAAAAGGTATGCAATTATTGGGTAAAGGAAATCCGTGACGCTTCAAAAGTGTTATGTTCAAACTTTAAATACACTGAAACTAACAGTTCCTGCTGTAGCCACCCCTGTTTTCATAAGATTGTAGCTCAGTGTGGCTGTGAACACCTAGGTCTTGCTTATTTTAAAGAACTCTAGTATAGGTAGGTGGTAGGGGAATTAAGGAAAGGTGGGGATGTGGTAGGAACATGGGATTAATGTAGGATTAGTATAAATGGGTGGTTGATGGTCGGCACAGACTTGGTGGGCCGAAGGGCCTGTTTCAGTGCTGTATCTCTGAAATAAAATAACTAAAAATTAAATGAGGATTGATCTTGAACGTGTGTGGTCCATTTTAAAATTAAAATCAAGCTGTTTAGTTGGAGCTCCTTGTGAAGGCTGTAAATGCAGTGCCCTCGGTGGTAATAAGCCACACAAATCAGGAAGATTAGTGCAGAGTTCGCTCATCTTCGCTAGAACAGTTGGAGTGATACCATTTTACCTCAGAATCGGTGTGATGGGATGAGGGAGGAAAAAGAAAACTCCACCAAGGTTCCTGCTCCTGATCACTATCCTGTAACCCCTGCTGGAGCTCATGTGGGGCATCACAGTCAAACCTGATTTTGTCATGTCAAGTCAAGCTTGTCTGTGATTCCCCCATAGTCAAATAGCCTGCCAACTCAGATGAAGAATGTCCATTTGGGAGACAGCCACTGACACTCCTGAAACCATACCCCAGCATGAGTCACTGCCTTTAGGAGCAGAGAGAAGGAATTTGAGCAGAGGAGAAAACCTGTTCATAAATAAAGGCAAACGGTGACCCTTGAAATGTTAGCAGGCAGTCACAAAGCAATTACTAAAAAGTGTATTTTAAATTTGATTTTCAAATAAAAATGCAGAGTCATGCCTTTGTCATCCAGTCTTAGAGGCGAGTGTGTGTCAAATATGCAGTAACAGAGACTCATTAGCATACCAACAGGTGGCAACAGAAATTGGCACGTCTATAAACTGTAAACAGTTAAATTCATGACAGAAGCCAAATGCCTTCACCATCCCCCCATCCAGCCCTTTAACACCAGCTTCCTCACACACACTCACAAAAACAAAACAGGGAAGTAATAAGATAGGAGGGGTTCATATCCTGGTGAAACACTGGCCCCAACTCCCGGACCACAATCACTACAAAAACTAGCTTGTAATATAAAGGCAAACACCTCGATTAAAGCAAGTCACTGGAGTTTAAAGAGGATTCACCTGATAAGTGATTCTTTCAAAAATGTTGAAGGATTATGATGGACTTCGCACCATTTACTTTTTCTGTCTTCTGTTTCAATGATCTTTAAATTCTGTTTTTTAATATTATCACTGCGAAAACTGGAAGAGTTACTGAACATAGCAGTGTGAGGAAGCTGCATTAACAGGCAGGTAGAATAATGATCACTGTGGTATTCTAACTTAATTAATTGTTGTCAAATCTATTTCTTCACACTATTAGTCGCAGTGCTTCCTATGATTAGGTCGTCGGCACTTTCCAAAAATATTCCTCCCCCACCCAAAAAAGCAGGTCAAGAAAAGAAAAACAAGCTGATGTTAAAATGAACTATAATTAAATTTAATTTGTAACGTTCTAAAAAAAAACAACAGGGTGATGAGTCGGTCTTAAAATTACCCATCCAACTTATGTGGCAGGGCCTGGTTATCTGTACAAACATCAAGTACTGCCTCCCACACAAATGTTCCTGTGAATTTAAACAAAATCAAAGGAACATGAAGATGAACTATGAATACAACCTTGCATTATTCACTCTGTCTGCTTATAATCTATTGTTTTAAGATAGCCTTTCCTGAATGGGGAAAGATCAGGGAAGTGGGACTAATTGGATAGCTCTTTCAAAGAGCCGGCACAGCTACAATGGGCCAAATGGCCTCCTTCTATGCTATATCATTCTCCGAGTCATCCTTGGCTTAGTGATCGCATTCTCACCTGCGTCTCAGAGGGCATGGTTCAAATCCAGTCAGTTGTGACAAGTGGACACATTGAAATCTGGTTTGATATCCAGCGAGATACTCATGTCTGGTGAGCGTGGGTGGCCCCTCATTGTATGAGTTATGGGAGACCCGAAAATCTTCAGCCGTGTAATAGTAACCACTCTACTGGCTGGTAAAGATGGCTACGGCCATGGAACAAATAGCCACATCGCGGCTGTTGTATGTTTGTTTGGTAGGCTGCCATCTTAATATGCTTAGTTAATCAAGTTTAGAGATATTCCTTAGACTAGAGTAACTAGAAGATTAACCTTTATTACATTATAACTATGTACAGCTTCACACCAGTCTGATTGCTCTGAAGCCACACTACATCTATCTTCAAGTCTGTCTCACGCGATCTCGATCATCATGGTAGGGGGTATTCTTTATGTGCTCTCAACATTAACCCTTTCAGAACCTTATACTACATCTTCTCCCCCCACCAGTCTTTATTCAAATATATATATTTACAAGCATTCACTTTTTATTTACATACTACCCCATCTCCCCCCAAGCCTCTGACTTCTTAGATTTAATCTGTCAGGAGGCTGCACAACTCTCCCTAAATCTGGTCATCAGGTGAAGATTAATAGTCTTTCTCCGATCTTGTTTCTTGACTTGGATGGCCATGCTTTCTGGATTTCAGGTTCAACATCTGATTTGTCCAAACGTATGACTGATTGATGTCTTTGCTGAATAGGAATAAGATTCCTTCTACTTATTATAGTAACTTCTGAAGTTGTTACTAAATAAGATCGCTGTTGATTCTCCCCTCTCTGGACAATTACTCCTTCGCTGTTTTGGTTTTGTACCCATATCTTTTGACCTTCTGACAACGTCGGGAGATTCCTGGTACGGTATTTTCTGTTATAATTATAAGCTTGTTGCTTTCGGTAAGATTTGGAGATTTCCTTCAATTCTCCTACCACCTACCTACAGTAGGGGCAATTTACCTATCAATTTGCAAGTCTTTGGCTGTAGGAGGAAACCGGAGCACCCGGCGGAAACCCACGCGCTCACAGGGAGAACTTGCAAACTTCATACAGGCAGTACCCAGAATCGAACCCGGGTCGCTAGAGCTGTGAGGCTGCGGTGCTAACCTCTGCGCCGCCGGGTGGTCGATGGTCGGCACGGACTCGGTGGGCCGAAGGGCCTGTTTCGGTGCTGTATCTCTCTATGACTTGTTGCAAAGGCTCAGTAACTTGTGCTTAGGTAGGAATTTTACCAACTGGTTGACCACACCAAGAAACTGTTGTAGATTGTGGACAGAAGTAGGAAGTGGAAATTCGCCAATGACTCTCGTCTTTTGTGCTGCCATTATGCTGCTACTGCTGACAATATGTCCTAAAAAACAAATGGATGTTTTTGAAAACTCGCACTTCTCATTAGGTTCCAAACCTCAGGTTATGGTCTTCATTGTACTCCCCGTGAACTAAGATATCATCCATATGGCATATTACATCTTCAAGGCCCTGTAGAATATTTAACATAGTTTTTGGATTATTTATGGTGCTGACATTATACCGAATGGTAAACGATTAAAATAAAATCTTTCGAACAGAGTATTGAAGGTGGTCAATAACCTTGACTTTTTATCCAATGGGACTTGCCAAAAGCCACTATTCATGCCGAGCTTTGTGAAGACTGTACTTTTGGAAAACTTTGACAAGCTTTCATCCACTGAGGACATTGGATGAACTTCCCGTGCTGCAGCTTTATAAAGTTGTCTACACAAATGCAAAGATCGCCGTTTGGTTTAGGAACTGGAACCATTCCCGAGCACCACTATGTAGGTTCAGTAACAGGAGAAAAAGGCTCCCATCCTGGTCATGTATTCGAATTGATGTTGGACTTGCTTCATTAGTGGGTGTGAAATCTTCCTAGCTGTGAAAAGACAAACTGGTTTAACATCTTTTCGCAAAGCAATACTACATTCTGTCTTCGGTCTGCCTAGACCAGTTAACAATTACGGAAATTCCTGTTGTAAGTGACTCCTGGATCTTGTTGCCTAACATCGTCCACTTTCGTTGTAAGATGAAGGTCAATACAAACTCCTCTACAGAGAGAGAGACAGACAGACAAAGAATCAGTGCTGTCTGTAGCTTCTCCTTCACCTCAAGTTTAACCCTTCCTGGTCTATGTTACCGAGTTTCTGTCCATTGCAGAAAATGTGTTGCTAACCACAGCTCTTTGTCTGATAAGACTGTTATACTTGCTCTGGTGTCCAGTTTAAAATTAGTGATATGTCCGTTGATATATACACCTGTCGACTAAAATGTCCGATTAGGATGATTGACCACACCAAGAACGTGTTTTGGTTGCTCTCCTGAAAGAGGTTGTTTAACTTCATTAACCATTCTATGTATAAATGCTTTTCCTTTTGAACTTGAGGGTAGAGATTTTATTTTGGCACATTTTACCAAAATGCCTTTTTTCCTTACGGTGGAAGTAATATTCTTTGTTTGCAGGACACTGTTCGTGCCTGTGGGTACTTGAGGCACCACATCGCTGGCAGGGTTTAATTGTGTCTTTAGCTTCCCCCCCCCCCCCCCGCCCGCAGTGTACCTTTTTTCCTGGTGCTTCATTTACAGCCCTTTGGTTAAGGTCCTGTACGGTTGCTGGATGGTTTGCTGAACCAAGGTCTGCCTTCACCTCTCAGGATTGCTTTGTTCTTGTGGACCTCTGCTTGTCTCACCAGCTGAATTGCATTGTCTAGGGCAAGGTCTTCTTTAGATTGCAATAAATCCGATAGGGATTCATCAGCAATACCTACTACAATGCAGTCTCTTATTAATTCTGCTTTAAGATCTTCATATTCACATGCTTCCTTGATAAAGGCATCAACTGTTTCACCTGGTTTCTGTTGCATCTTGCTCTTTTCAAAATATTATTGCTCAAGTTGAAGGAAGAATCAAAAGCTTTTAAAACTTCATTAGATGTCTCATTAATGCCTTGTCTTGCAACAACATCTGCTATAGCCCCAATAGAATACAACAATGTGTTAACCTGCTCAGCTTCAGACTAGCTGTCTAATTTGGAAGCAATTCTGTATCTCAAATCTTTCGCCGGGATGACCAATTTTGAGTTTGATTTGGTCCTTCCATGTGTCCAAATCTCTCTGGTATTGTGAATTTAAGCTCTACAGCTTCATTTTGTTTTATTGTTTTATTTTCAATTTTGGGTTTTCCCCCTCCAGTATCAGAAGTTTCCCTCGCTTTTTCAGCCCCACACTGACTCCCACTATGGCCAACATTTCTGCCTTTGAAATCTCACCGCTAGGCTTAGGATTCCTTTGCTCCTTGTATTAAACTCAGTTTTATAGTGTTACTGTTATACTCCATTAACTCCCTTCTCACAAAGAATCGAGTACTTGCAGCCTCTTTTGTTTCTCTTCGATCCAGTCACACGTGTTACGACGCTGACCTTGGATCAGCCCTCGCTAAGGACTTTCCCGGTGCTGCCTACCTAGTGCCGTTAGGGACAAAAAAGTTTTGACCCTCTTTCAGGGTTGCTCACCAGATCCTCGATCATTGCTTGGAGCCTGCAATTGCTGGACCCGATTTCTATTGCCGATTCCCCGACTCTCTGTGCCTGGAGCTTTTCCACAGCCTCTTCAAGTTCTGCAGTTTTGGCGCTTTTTCCAGGTCAGCCCTCTAATAAATTTCTTCAGATTCGTCTTCTGGGTGTAGCATGGCAAGAACCACTGTTGTTTTCAATCTCACCACTGATCACCATGTTGTATGTTTGTTTGGTACAGTGCCACCTTAATATGCTTAGTTAGTCCAGAGAGTATCCCTAGTCTGGAGTAATTGGAACATTAACCTTTACTACATTATAACTACGTACAGCTTCACACTAGTCTGTGTGACTCCTCTAAAGCCACACTAGATCTATCTTCAAGTCTCTCTCACATGTGATCTCTTACATCATGGTGGGGGTATTCTTTACACTAACAGTAACCCTTTCAGACCCTTATTCCACAGCGGCCTGTCAGACTGTTAATCCTTCTCCTATTCTCTCCAAGGGAAGAATGTGAAGATATAAAAAATAAACAAACAAAACTGTTGTTTTCTGTTGATGCTGAGTTATCTGGGGGGTAGCACACAGTGAAATAGAGTGGAAAAGCCCACAGGTCATCTCCAGCTCCACTCATCTAGGGCCGAGTATTGGAAACAAAGCTGCATCATCAACAGTGAATCTTCCAAACCCACTCCCTTTTTGTAAAAGATCTACAGGTTAAAGGTTTGACTGAAGAGACATACAATGTTTGGAAGGCTTCAAGTACAAGCAGCCTAACTAGGCCCAGTTCAGCATTTACAAAATGTGTCCACAGTCAAAATGGAACTGAGAGAGGAACAAGTACGAAAAGCAGAAGACAGGAAGGATTCATTCTGACATAAAAACAAAGTGCTGGAAAATACTCAGCGGGTCTGGTAGCATCAGTGGAGAGAGAAGCAAAGTTAACGTTTCAGGTCTGTGACCTTTCATCAGAACTGACCCGAAACGTTAACTTTGCTTCTCTCTCCATAGATGCTGCAAACCTGCTGAGTATTTCCCGGCACTTTTTGTTTTTATTTCAGATTTCCAGCATCTGCAGTATTTTGCTTTTATTTTAGGATTCATTCATTTTGCCCTGGCTCCCCAACTACATTAAATTACTTAAATAAGTCTGCAATATCCCCATCAACTGACCATGATAAATACATTTTATTAATAATAAAAAGTTGCATGAATCTTCAGCATGTTTTATCCAGCACTTGCTTTAATTTCCTGCCATGATGGGGAAGCACATTCTCCAGTCAAGTCACCGCACATCCTGTCATTTGTAGATAGGTGAGAAAAATACCCTTTAAAAGGATTATTTTCCTTAAAAAAAAAAGGTCATATTGGAATATGATGCATATGTGCAAAACAATGGAGGGAAACTATAAGTGGCTAGTCAAGGAAATCTCTCTCAACCTGGGCAACAGTTGGAGACTTCCTGCTCACCTTCATATCTCAGGTGTGAAAGAGGGCACTGGGAAAACCAGCATGGATCCCACTCCTGATCACTATCCAGGGACTGCTACTGGAAAGTGCGTGGAAGTCAAGTCTGGTGACAGAGCATGGCTTCACCATGGTGTCCATCATAACTGAAAAGCCTGCCAACATTTTATTGTCTGGGCTCACACATGAAGAGTAGCTCCCTGGATGAGGCACCAGAGGGTTTCTGGAACACATTCACTTTTTCCTTGATATTAGTTGAACTCATTCAGGAGAATACAGCTGAACAAACATTTTAAATATAAACTGTGCAGCAGCTGGTAGAGCTAGGCATGAGAGTTGATCCAGCAGACAGACATCCAGAGCTCTTGCCAGCTAATACATCACCAGGGTTGAGGTCAGCACCATTGATATTCCTGCTTGTTCCTCGAGAGCCACAATTTTATTCACAAATCAGCCAGTAAAAATGTGGCCTGCTCAGTGTTTCCAGCATCTTCCGTTTTTATTTCAGGTTTTCAGCATGTGCAGTATTTTGATTTTGTTTCAGTGTTGCCTTTAGCTTGTGAGAACTCATCAAGTGCTGAACTTTAAAGTGAACTGCAATCATGCCACCATTTTCTTAATAAGTAGACATATGACTCTTCAAGAGGTTATCTTTGAAACAGCAAAATCAAACTTCATTGTCAGATCTGCTGAGGGTTTCCAGCTTTTTCTACTTTTATTTCAGATTTCCAGCAGCTGCAGTATTTTGCTTTTGCAAACTTAATTCACCTAGAGACGTTGTATACTTATTTTTTTTAAGACACCGGTTATTAATCAGATTATTAAATAATTTGATTTGCACGCAATTGGCATTTTTCAGCTTTTAGCACAATGATCTTTGGGGAAAAAGCAAGAGTGGACAAATCATACAAACTGCCAACTTGGTTTGGGGTCTCAAGTTAGTAAAATGTGTGTTATAAAGCTTGTCCCCCTGCAAACTTCATCAGCTCTGGTGTGTCTCCAATGATGAATTTACCAAGGGGGTATTGAGTGATCTTTTTTTTTTTTAATTGTTCAAATCTAAAATCGCAAAATACCTGCAGGAATGCAACTTCTATGAAAAAAATAGCTTCAGTCTGGAAAATCATAAAAATCCAGCACATTGATGGCAGTATCTGCAAGTCACCAGTAGATGGCTCCAGCTCACCAGCAGTCAGAGATTTAAAAACATTTCTGCAGCAGAGTCTCCACTGTGATGGGGACTTACAATATGTAATATTATGTAATATCATGGGTCTCAGAAATCTTTTTAGGTGTGAGCTTCCTTCAAACTCTCCTATCCACCTCCCACCCAAGTCACTCACCATTGATCCTTCTCCCCTTCTGTCCTGTAGGTGCGAACACATATTGGGGTATGGGGGCCTGGGCAGTCGTCACTCTAGTAATTCACCCAATTGGCTGTTCGTGTACGAATTTAGACAGCGACTATTTGCACATTAATTGTGCAAGCACAATCCTCATGCAATGTAATAGTAATCAACAGCTCCAAGTGAACAGCTAACACTGGCACAATCGTAATGGGCCGAACAGCCTGCCTCATGTCTAGGATTGGGAGGCACTGCTAATTCTTTTCTCTCTCATCTACAGATATTGAAACCAATTGTAGTGCTGGTAACTGGTGTGGAGTCCAATCAGGTAGAAGCTTTGCTGAGTCAAACCATTTTTTTGATCTAAATTGTCGAAACTGTTCAAAAATATGGCACCATTAACCAATGGTGTTCTGAAATCGGAGTACAGGACAGGAAAGGGTGAAAGAAAGCCTTTCCAAAGAGGATACAAATACAAGGTGGCTTACAGAATACATATCATGGTTACCAAATACAGTCAGATAGAAAACAACCGACCTGCCTTCTAATCAAAAAACCTAAAAGGAAATTTCAATGACATTGCATAAGACGCCCTATTAGGTATAGCGATTCCCCAGGGAACGTTGCTGTTTAACACATCGCGCATTGTCACTGATGTAATAGGGAATGGGAATCCAAGAGCCCCAGACAACAACTTGGGGGTAGAGACAGGGGGGACAGGAGACTAGAAGCCCGAGAGGGGACAGTAGCACTTGCATGCACAGAATAGTGTGGAACATGGAACTAACACGGAGCTGAACTAGAAGACGACTGCTTTCCTCCAAGTGAGCTACAGCTCCATCCAATAAAATTGGTTGCATACAAATACCTCATTATTTTCAACCCCCAAATAGTTAACCTAAATTTCTAGTCTCCTACTTGGTTATATACAGTAAATACTGCCCCTACTCTGCTCCAACAATAGTACTCAGCTGCAACCTCAGGAGGACCAGCCCTGACTGCACCAGTCTGACATTTTCCCATTCCTCACAACTACTATCCTTTGGTGGTAGATGATTAATTTAATGTCAACTGACAGAGCAAACTTCCATTTAATCAGCCTGGGCTGTATATGAACCCATTTCCTACAGATGGAAGGCCAGGTTTTAACATGATGTGGTACCTAATTCCATTAAAGAAAATGTAAAAATACCACAAGAGCAACTCCTTTCTCTCCTGAAGGTACCAACATTTACCGGGTACACCAGCAGCTTTCGAGTAGCTTGCCCAAGTTTCATTCTTCATTCTAGATGATCAACTAGTTCTTCAGCTATAAGGATCATCATAGAGGGACTTGATTCTGTTCTCACCTTGCCAAATCAGGATCAGAATTCCCTACCGATTTTCCCTCTCGAGTGTGGGAACACTGAAGCTGATTACATCATTTCTGTTACTTTTTTTTTTGAGATCAACTAATTCAGCACAAACCAGTGATCACATATGCAATTTTTTTTCTGGTCTGTGTGTTGTATTTCCACATCAGGCTGTGCATTTACTCTATAAAACACCAACTGAGCCAATGTAGTAAAGTGTATAATTATTTAAAGCTGGCATAACCTTTTGTCATTTGGAACATTTAAAAATCCAAGATGCTTACCCCCTTTCTGCAACAGGTAGATTGGAACAATATATAGTGTGATGTGCTGGATATAGTAGACTTCCATCTCAAAGGGGAGCTGGGCAGGAAAAATAGAAAAAAGACTTGTCAAATGAGCATGTACTCTTTATCTACCCCAATCACTTACACCTTTTATCAGTTATCAACTGATGAGGTTATAAAAAGCATCTCAGCCACTTGTTGTTGCCATGTCACATATCTGATTGAAGTGGGCTTTGTTTAAAAGGTTTCAGTAAGGTTGACCATTTTAAAACAGTCCTGTTACCCAAATTGTTGGGCCAGTCCCAATCATATTATTGGGTTTATCTTAGAGGATTACATTTAAATTGTGGAAGGTAGGGAGGGGAGGGTGAAAAGGGGGGAAATAGTTAAGGTTTCCATCAGTGAACCCATAGAATTAGCACAACAAATGCATGAAAGGTTCAGCAGATAAACACATTTCTCAATTTTATTCTAAAATTATGCAATAGAAATGTCGAAAGACAGGCAGGTCTATTCTCTTCTCTTTTTTTCTTTTTGAAGTCCACCTACCAATGAGCTTTACCCACTCTTGCAGAAATGGAAGCCGGACCATCATTGATACAATCCCTCTTTATTAAAATATTTTTCACAGAGACCCCTTATTACAGCTATGGATGCTGGAATAGTTCTGCCTCTGAAATAGACTCCAGCTTTCTTTCACTAAAGGAAGAGAAATGTCAGGAGTTTCCAGTACAGGCCATATACATGTACAAGTCTACAATCAAGAGGAGGGAGGCCAACTCTATGCACAGGCCTCCTACTGATTATAGAAGAGTTGGTAGATTGTACACTTAACAGTCAATCTCGAGTCCAACTTAAACACTATTTACTCCACAATTTTGTTCCAGCTACGATCTTATTCAAGGGCTGAATGGGCTACTCCTATTCCTATATTTTGAAAACCACAAAGGCCTTTTAAAATCAAACTACACAGCCTGTAGCTTATTCTGTCTACAACCCTTTGGTAGCTCTCTACACATGCTTATTTATACAGGGGAAAAAATAAAATCCACACTGCAGAGTGGAACTGAGAAATATGTTTAAATCACTAACTCGGTGTTATCATAATGATTTCAGTATACAGCATACATGTAACATGTGCAAACGTCCACTAAAATCATCAAAACTACCCAGCAGTATAACTGCATCTTCTTCAGAGAGCATTTGGAACAATGAACACTGGAGAGTAATCCAAACTTGTCAGTGAAGGCAAGTGGCTAGAGTAATCTATATACCAAACCCTGTGGAGTTCCCATGCATTCAAATAGATTCATTCACTGAAGGTGTTGGGCTGGATTTTATGCTCTCCCCTGTTGTGAGCTTGGGAGGCGGGGACAGCATTTAATTGAGCAGGATGGTGGTGGATGGGGACTCCCCCACCTTCCCGCCTCTACCCCGATTAAGTCCATGGCGAGAAGACCCATGGGCGGCCTTCCTGCCTGCCACCAATTGAGGCCCAATTAAGGGCCTCTTCCTGCCACCTTTGGTATTAACCCAACGGCAGGCAGGCCTGTCGCTACGTGGGGAGCAGGACATGCAAACCCATGTGGGATGCTTACCGGCTCCCGGGGGTGGGGTCCCTCGTTCCAAGGAACTCACTATCTGACCAAGGGACCCAGCATCGGGAAGGAGGGGCCCGCTGACAGCCACTCCTCTGCCTTGCTGCCAACCCACCTACACCCCCCTCCCGTGACCCCCACACCCCGCGAAACCCCTCCCGCCGCCCACCCGAGTCCGGGATCCAGCGCCGACCTGGGCATCAGATGGGGGTCTTTCTCACAGCAGCCACCGCCTCCCTGATGGCACTGCTGAGCAAAAGAGCCATCGGCCTCTGATTGGCCAGCAGCTCTCAGCAGGCGGGACTTCTGCCCCTGGAGCCCTGATCCCGTGAAAGGCCTACCGGTGACCTCTCAACTGCCTGATTGGCACTTAATACCTTCCCGGAGGAGGCAAACATGGGTCTCTTGCCTGCTCTCAACCCGACAACCAAGACCCCCATTGCCTCCATAAAATTCCCCCCGCTGAGTGTAAAGTGATCAAAGTTATTATTTCAAACTAAAAAAAATCAGCTCATGCTGTCACATAAATTAACCAATGTAATTAAAATGGTAATCTTAAAAAGTGCAAAAGTAGTATAGAAATTCTAATTACCCAACTTAAAATGAAGAGCAGACTAGTAAAATGAGATGGTACAGAATGAAACCAGAGATTGACGGGTTTATCATCTTCTCACATTAAAAGCAGAGCTTGTACTGATCTGTGTACATTACCACCAGACCTAACTCCTTTTAGTCCCCTTCATTCCCACCCTGGCTTTCTGCCATCCAGAGAATGGACAATAAGCGTTCTAAATTTAACCGCTTCGGAATCTATCAATGCTGATGCTGAGTTCCTGATTACTGTTGGGATCATTGTCCAAATGATTTGCTGTCAGGTTTAATGCCCAGTGTGTATTGCTGACGGGGTTAAATGTCCAGGGTTTTGGCTTTCAGGTTTGCATGTGTTTTGATGTGAAGTTTTAAATTTGCCTGTTCCAATTGGAATCTGAACCCAAAGCTAGTGTGACAAAACTATTCAAAGTAATTAGTGTGGTGATATATATCCTAAATATACTAGAGATTAAGAAAAAAAAAAGCATCATTTTACTGGAATGTGGATCTTGTGAAATGAACTCCTGAAGCAAACAGTTAATACGGTGTTCAATAACAGCTTTAAAGAGGGAGAATATCTGATTAGGAATAAGACGGAGTATGATATATCTAGTACTTATCAATCTCCTGGACAGGATATGAAAAAAACTTCTCATTTGATAGGTGATCTTTCTCTCATCTCCAGTTTCCAGTCCCCCTCTCATTCATAGCCTTTCTGGTTTCTATTACATTGATATTACTGCATCGCTGCTCCTCTGAATTGTATTCATTACCCGTGGCTCAGTGGTAGCACTCTCACCTCAGAGACAGAAAGTCATGAGTTTAAGTCCCACTCCAGAGACTTGAGCAAATAATCTAGAATGACATTTCACTGTACTGAGAAAGCGCTGCACTGTCTGGAGGTGCTGTCTAGTCCAAGCACAGAGATACAAAAGCAATCACCACCATACCAGTTACACTGCTGCTCACAGGTCAGAGCTCTACCAGTTCAACATGCAGTGTGCGTTCTCTGAAGCAATCCCCTTGTCTGGACATGAATGTTTTGTTAAATATATTTTTGAAGAATCATTTTTGAAAAATTGAAGAAATGTTAAACTTTGGGGTTTTCAAAGGGGATCATGTAAAGGCCACTTGACTTTGAAAAATAATCCCTAGAAAATTTTTTTTCAAAAAGGGGCACTGAGAGGTCTTGAGGAAAACCAGCCTTTTCAGGAAACCACCTGACTTCCAGCTCAATAAACAACAGAGAACTCCCAAGGAGAGGAGAGAAGGCCACAACCCAGCTCAGCTTTCCAGCACTTCTCCATAAGACCCTGAGGTCCACTGTGTCAACTCATCTCACCTCCTGCCTTTGAAGAAAAGCCTACTAAATTAATTCTCAAAGCCACTTGAAAAGAACGGTTCTAAAAGATCCCCGTCATCCATCTAAGTGTACTTGGAGGCCAGACTGTAGGCCAGTTTTGCAACACAACGTATCTCATCTGCTGTTTCTTCAAAAATGAATAAATATTCAACCCAAGTGTTTTTTTGTCTGTAACAGAGCTCTAAAAACAAAAATCCCTTTATTTTTCCGGTTAACCAGTGTGTGCACGATGCGGCTAAAGTAAAAAGGAAACTTCAAAAATATTTCAATCTGTGTGTTTATGCTTTACTTCATTACTGGTTAAGACTTGTTTTGTAATAAACTGATAATTTTGTTGTTTATTAAAAAACCTGGTTGGTATGTTTTATTCTGGTATAAAAATAGAGTATATGATTGACTGCATCAGTAAGTGGAAATTTTTTTTTTAATTCATTCATGGGATTTGGGCGTCGCTGGCCAGGCCAGCATTTATTGCCCATCCCAAATTGCCCTCGAGAAAGTGGTGGTGAGCTGCCTTCTTGAATCGCTGCAGTCCATGTGGGGTTGGTACACCCACAGTGCGATAAGAAAGGAAGTTCCAGGATTTTGACCCAGCAACAGTGAAGGAATGGCAGTATAGTTCCAAGTCATGACGGTGTTTGGCTTGGAGGGGAACTTGCAGGTGGTGGTGTTACCATGCATTTGCTGCCCTTGTCCTTCTAGGTGGTAGAGGTCACGGGTTTGGAAGGTGCTGTATATGGAGCCTTGGTGCATTGCCACAGTGCATCTTGTAGATGGTACGCACTGCTGCCACTGTGCATCAGTGGTGGAGGGAATGATTGTTTGCGGACGGGATAGCAATCAAGTGGGCTGCTTTGCTCTGGATGGTGTTGAGCTCCTTGACTGTTGTTGGAGCTGCACCCATCCAGGTAGTGGAGAGTATTCCATCAGACTCCTGACCTGTGCCTTGTAAATGATGGACAGGCTTTGGGGAGTCAGGAGGCGAGATAGTCGCCACAGGATTCCTTGTTTCTGACCTGCTCTTGTAGCCGCAGTATTTATATGGCTGGTCCAGTTCAGTTTCTGGTCAATGCTAACCCCCAGGATGTTAATAGTGGGGGATTCAGCAATCACAATGCCATTGAATGTAAAGGGTAAATGGTTAGATTCTCTCTTGTTGGAGATGGTCATTGCCTGGCACAAATGTTACTTGCTATGTATCAGCCCAAGCCTGGACATTGTCCAGGTCTTGTTGCATTTATACATGGACTGTTTTAGTATCTGAGGAGTCGCGAATGGTGAACATTGTACAATCAATCATCAGCGAACATCCCCACTTCTGACCTTATGATTGAAGGAAGGTCATTGATGAAGCAGCTGAAGATGGTTGAGCCTAGGACACTACCCTGAGGAACTCCTGCAGTGATGTCCTGGAACTGAGATGATTGACCTCCAACAACCACAACCATCTTCCTTTGCGCTAAGTATGATTCCAACCAGCGGAGAGTTTTCCCCCCGCCGTTTCCCCAAGGACTCCAGTTCTGCTAGGGCTCCTCGATGCCATACTTGGTCAAATGCTGCCTTGACGTCAAGGGCAGTCACTCTCACTTCACATCTTGAGTTCAGCTCTTTTGTCCATGTTGGAGCCAAGGCTGTAATAAGGTCAGGAACTGAGTGACCTGGCAGAACCCAAACTGGGCATCAGTGAGCAGGTAATTGCTAAGCAAGTGCCGCTTGATAGCACAGTCGATGACACCTTCCATCACTTTACTGATGATTGAGAATAGACTGATGGGGCAGTGATTGGCCAGGTTGGATTTGTCCTGCTTTGTGTACACAGGACATACCTGGGCAATTTTCCACATTGCCGGGTAGATGCTAGTGTTGTAACTGTACTGGAACAGCATGGCTAGAGGCACGGCAAGTTCTGGAGCACAGATCTTCAGTACTTTTGCCAGAATATTGTCAGGACCCTTAGCCTTTGCAGTATCCAGTACCTACAGTCATTTCTTGATATCATGCAGAGTGAATCGAACTGGCTGAAGACTGGCATCTGTGATGCTGGGGACTTCAGGAGGAGGCTGAGATGGATCATCAACTCGGCACTTCTGGCTGAAGATTGTTGCAAATGCTTCAGCCTTATCTTTTGCACTGATGTGCTGGGCTCCCCCATCATTGAGGATGGGAATATTTGTGGAGCCACCTCCTCCAGCGAGTTGCTCAATTGTCCACCACCATTCACAACTGGATGTGGCAGGACTGCAGAGCTTATATCTGATCTGTTGGTTATGGGATGGCTTAGCTCTGTCTATCGCATGCTGCTTATGCAGTTTGGAATGCAGGTATTCCTATGTTGTAGCTTCACCAGGTTGACACCTCATTTTGAGGTATGCCTGGTGCTGCTCCTGGCAAGCCCTCCTGCACTCTTCATTGAACCAGGGTTGGTCTCCTGGCTTGATGGTAATGGTGGAGTGAGGGGTATGCCAGGCCATGAGGTTACAGATTGTGGTTGAGTACAATTCTACTGCAGCTGATGGCCCACAGCGCCTCGTGGATGCCCAGTTTTGCATTGCTAGATCTGTTCGAAATCTATCCCATTTAGCAGTGGTAGTGCCACACAATTTAAATTTATGTTGTGACCCGTGGAGAAGTGGAGCTCGAATAAACAGTGCATTCCTCCTGCCTAGGTTCTAACAACACTCAGTTATTCTGAGGAGACTACAATGCTACTGCAGCACCTTCAGAGTCATTGTGACAGCATTTTAGCAGAGTGGCACAGACCAGCAGCATAACCAAGGTCAACTCAGCTCTAGACATCAAATTATATTTGAATGGAAAGTCATAACAGAGTTTTACAGCAGATTAAATTTGCTTGAAAATTTATTCTGTGGTCATATTTAGAATATTCAAATGGTCACTTTACATGGTGGCACAATGGTTCATCACAAACAAGGTACAGGATGCAAGTTAGATTCACTCCATTTGTGAGTTCCTGATTATAGTTCAACTTATATTAAAAACTAACCTTCTCGAATTTGCACAAACATGAAAAGATGATAAGTGACTGTAGAAATAGTAAAAGGTCACAGTTTGCAAAAGGATGAACAGAAGTGGGATAACAGGAATTAAAAAGATGATGGGAAATTGAACTTTTAATCTTGTAATGAATAGCATTAGTTATTTTGGCAGGTAGCAGCACAGGTTTAACATTCAAATTAAATACCTATAACAAGCCTAACATTTGCTCACGGAAAGCCAAATCCAACATTACACTATATTGCAACAGTGGAATTCAATCAGCAACTGCTTCCATTGTTTCCCTCTTGGGCATTTGGTGCAATTAATTCAATTAATGCAAACCAGGGTTTGGAGAAAAAAAAAGGATAGGGAAGAAAGAACAAGACGGCACAGTGGCGCAGTGGTTAGCACCGCAGCCTCACAGCTCCAGCGACCCGGGTTCAATTCTGGGTACTGCCTGTGTGGAGTTTGCAAGTTCTCCCTGTGTCTGCGTGGGTTTTCTCCGGGTGCTCCGGTTTCCTCCCACAAGCCAAAAAACTTGCAGGTTGGTAGGTAAATTGGCCATTATAAATTGCCACTAGTATAGGTAGGTGGTAGGGAAATATAGGGACAGGTGGGGATGTGGTAGGAATATGGGATTAGTGTAGGATTAGTATAAATGGGTGGTTGATGGTCGGCACAGACTCGGTGGGCCGAAGGGCCTGTTTCAGTGCTGTATCTCTAAACTAAACTAAACTAAGACATCCCAAAGCATTTCACAGCCAGTGAATTTGTGTATGAAGCATACACTATTAAATAGGCAAACAAGCCAATCTGCACAGCAGGGTTCTACAAATGGCTAATAAAATGACCAACTGGATGATGATTTGCTGAGGGAAGAATGTTGGCCAAGACAAACTCACCGCTCTTCTTCAAATAGTGCCATGTGATATTGTTGCGTCACTGCAGTTTGTGGGATCTTGCTTTGCATAAATTGACTGTTACATTTCCTATATTACAACAGTGACAGTGACAACAGATTTAAAAGTACTTCATTAGCTGTAAAGCACTTTCAGCCATCCTGAGGTTGTGAAAGGCACTATATAAATGCAAGTCTTTCTTTTGTTTCAACTTGAGCAAATAGGTGGGGCCTCGCTTTATCCAAGACAGCACCTCTGACAATGTAGCATTCCCTCAATACTGTCCTGAAGTGTCAGTCCAGATTACACACTCAAGTGCTGCAGTGATAAAGATTTATTTATAAAGTAACAAAAACTTGGAAAGCATAGACCAACATTTGCATCATTTTCAGGAAAGCAAGGGTAAGAGACAGAAAAACAGGAAAAGAATTATGCCTCATTCTTAAGGAAAAAGGAAAAGCAAAATGAAGTCAAGACCATTTTAAAAGTAATGTTTGGGCTTCCTGTGATGGTTCAACTACTTATTTAAAAAAAGCAGGAGCATTTCACATTCAATCCCAGTCTGTATCGAGTTAGCTGATCTCAACAAGGAAACATGTGGGCAGAGCAACCCTGAGGTAGACTGCGCATAATTGGCCACAGTCCTCACTGCTTAATGCCAACTAGTGTTGCCTGCTGTAGTGTGGGTGTGATCATCAGGCAAGAGCAGCATCAAGCTCAGCTGCAATGCAAGCATAGTTGAAGAGTCTGTTAATACAGACTGCCTAGTCTTGCAATTAAAGACCAGCCTCTTGGATTAAGGTACTTATAGGCATCTGGTGCCATTGGAATCATAGCCCAGGAAAGGGTCAATGCTTTTGAGAGAGGAGAAAACTGACCTGAAAAAAAGAGGAAGAAGCAAAACCAACCCCTAGCAATGGTAGGAGTGGATACAATTAGCAATTCCATGAAGTGGGGCCATAAAGCTGACCTTCTGCCACTACAGAGCAGAGACATTGCTAAAAAATGATTAAAACCAAAGTGTTTGTGACATTTTCAAAGTACAAGAGAAACAAGCACACTTTGACTATGGGCATATGGGCAAGAATTCAATGCCAAAATAAAATGTAAAAATTTCATATCTTTCTTGAACAGGAAGCATAATTTGAGTTCCTTTTTTACAGTGCAATTAAAGACATTTCCTTCCTCTTTATGGCCAATGATTTTACATAATATGAAAACAACTGACAAACATTATCATTTTTCATCTGTTGCAAAACATATGATAATGCTAAATCGACAGAGTATACAATGCATCAAACTGAACAAACTACACTGCAGAACTATTACACTTGTGGAAAGAAACACATTCATTAAATTGAAATTTTAATCCAGACTTTCTGATCAGGAAGGCTTCAGGATAAACAAGTTGTTCACAACTGGAAAATTGGGTTGCAATTCAGAACATCAGATCCATGTCCAATTCTCTGATCATATTTTAAAGTGTGCAGGGAGCACTCACCAGTTTATAGGAAGCTGCATGTAAACTAATGGATACATGGGATTTTTCAACATATTCTCTCGGTTAACACAGTTTTATTTGCCTAGCCTGTATAAACTGGACATTCAGATACTTGTGTCCCAAACTGCAAATGGAAAGCCGCAAATAGAGAGACCAATAGTGAAGTTTAAATTTTGTCAGCCAATTGTGAATGCTTCTCTCTATTTGAATCCTATTCCAAAGCCTTTTGGCACTTGCCTTAGTGCCACCAGTTTCAATGCCATGGCATCCTCCAGTGCAACACAGAGATTCCAGCATTACTGATATAAAAACAAAATGTGCTGTAAATACTCAGCAGGTCTGGCAGCATTTGTGGAGAGAAGCAAAGTTAACGTTTCAGGTCTGTGACCTTTCATCAGTTCAGCAGAGGGCTGTGGAACTTTTGCTACTCTGTGCGCAGCCTAGACCTGCATGTTTTCTGTAAGGTCAACAGCATGGGAGGCAATTGACCAGGAAGATCCGAATGAACACCACGATTACCCTTGCGGACTCCAACCATATTCCCATCATTAGGCACTCCTTTACTGTGCCTAATGATCAGCATGACAGCAAACTCAATGGGTTCAGTGAAGCCCTACCAAAAGGTCCTCTCCAATCAATCCCCAAGTCTGTTAAGCCAAAACACCCTGCTTCATTCTAGCATGCCAGACTTCGAAGGAAGCAGTCGAAGTATCACTGGGAGCAACCTGTTGGTTTGCAGTCTGACAAAGCTGTCCAGTATGGGCCTGCACATGTGGGTAGTGGCCTCCTCCATCCTTGCCATCATCAGTTTGGAACAGCCTGCAAAGCACGGGTTAAAGCTTTATGCCAACAAAACATCCTTTTTAGAAAAGGGCCCATGAGATTCAATCCTCAGTGCATCAGCTGAAGTACAGGCTGGCTCTGGACATCAGATACCTCCTCTGCCACCACTACTTGAGCCTACTCATCCAGTGCATTCGCCAAGCACCACCTCCCTCCCACCCCAGGATCCATGTATTCACACTTGTGCCTGGGATGGAGAGAATAAGTGACGCTGTGAAATACTGGCATGGCCAGGAGCACCATTTAAATTGTATCCCACCTGCCATTTTTATATTGAAAATGTACTGCATCATTGCTTTTTCTATAAAAGACTTGTAGTCATTTGGTAGTACAGAACTAGAGTACTGCTGAAAATAGAGACATTTTGTTGAAGCTTTTCATCTTACACTCATCAGGACAATCCACAAGAATACCAATGTAAGGGAAAGCAACAAATTTATACTATAGAAGAAGAGAGTGCTGATTGGTTGGCAAGTGGACTCTGATTAGTAGAGGTATTACCATGGAGAATGCACCAGTTTATGGTGACTGACAGCTAACTGCCAAGCTTTGTTTGAAATTTAAACCAGGCAGCTTCACTCTGATTGGTCAAGACATTGCCCTGGGGAATGAACCAGCAAATGGCTGTCACTTATTTTGTTTAGCTGAAACAGGCGTAATGTGTATACATGTCCTTTCTGTTCGCAAAGAACAGGGCCCTGTCCATTAATTATATGTAGCTTCCAGTACGTGCAAATGTGCCACACCGAGTCCGACTGACAATTTTAAATTGGCTTTCAGCGTAATTCTTAGCACACTGTGGATTATTTAGCAAATGTTGTCCAATCGTGGAATCATATCTAATGTTGGACGCTGTGTTTTGCAAGCACAGGCTGGTTGGCTACAGCCTGTACCTTGACCATTGCAAAGAGCGGAAGGGATATGCTGTTTGATACGATCGGTCAGTCTTTGGGACGTATGGCCTATATACCTAGCATCACACTGGTATTGAAATTCATACATCACATTACTCATTTGTGAGATAGGCAGAATGTCTTTTTGGCTCGACGGCAGCATCCGGTTTGTGGCGAACACATGTGTTACTACTGCATAGTAGCAGTGTGAAACAGCTAGCTTCACCTCTTTCTTAAAATTTGGGGATAGTTTTGAGATATATTTGACTTCCTCTGCCATTGCTGCACTCCCTCGAAATTATCTGAACTTTTTTGCCATTTTCTGCTCTCTTCCAAGGAATTCACTAATCCCCCAGCTTAGCAGTATCTTGAAATTTTGATATCCTCTCCACCATTCCCAAATTCAGGGCTTTGTATTAAGTATATGGGTGAGAAATCTCATGTGAAATTAGTTTGCAGTCTGTTCAGAACCTTGGTGTCATATTTCAACCAAAGATGATGTTCCGACCACATATCCGGACCATCACCAAGACCGCCCATTTCGACCTCCAAACCATCACCCAACTCCGGCGCACCTCACCACATCACATGCTGAAACCCTCAGTCAGGCCTGTTACCTCTAGACTTGACTATTCCAGTGCTCTCCTGGTCAGCCTCCCATCTTCCAACCTCCATAAATTGAGCTCTGCTGCCCATAATCTAACTCGCACCAAGCCCTGTGCCCGCTGACCTGCATCAGCTCCCAGTCCTCAATGCCTCGATTTTAAAGTTCTCACCACAGTTTTCAAAACTCTGTGGCTTCACCGATGCTCATCATTGTCGTCTCCTCCAGCCCTCCAACTGTCCGATACATTCATGCTCCTCCAGTTCTGGTCTCTTGCACATGCCCGATTTTAATTGCTCCACCAACGGTGGCTGTGCCTTGAGACGCCTAGGCCCTAAGCTCTGCAGTTCCTTCCTTAAACCTCCTTTAAAACACTCCTTAAAACCTACCTCTTTGACAAAAGTGTTAGTTGTCCATCCTCATATCTCCTTATGTAGCTCTGCGTCAAATCTTGTTTGATAGCCCCCAGTGAAGAGCCTTGGGGTGTCTGACTATGTTAAAGGTGTATATATATATATATATATATATATACACACACACACACACACACACGTTGTTGTTGAAGGATTTGTGTAACAAATACTTAGGTTGGTCACACATTAGGCAAAAATATGAATTTCAACGGATTGTATTAAGTAAATATTAAGGCACAGACCTATAGGAGCAGCAGGAGGCAGTGACTGGAATGGTTGAAACCTGGCACAGGTTTCAAGATCAGAAGATACTGAGTACGGACTGTAATGCGGGATGGAGGAGCTTTATGACTATCACCTCAGCACAGACTGTGCTTCAGCTTAACCTGCATTTCCATTCCCAGTTAATTGTATTTTCATTGGACTGAGAAATTACAGGGGTGGAATTTCCTTTAGGCCCATTTTTGGGCCTGAAATGCGTGCCCCAACCAGCAGGCCTGCAATTAGACCCTGGGCTCATTAATTTTATTTGGACAAGCCACTGATGCCCATCACGCCTCCACAGACAGCTCGCTATTTTAAAAAGATAACGACAATCCACTTGCCTTGCTGGCAGGCACCTGAATACAAGGTCTGGGAGGAAGGGGTGGAGTGGCAATATTGGGTGAGTGGGAGAGCATGAGACTGTCGAGTTGGGGAGAACACCTGCTCCTCAGTGACAATTTTTTAAAAAAAATTGTTAAACTTAACAGTCACTGAAGAATTCGGAACCGCTCCACATCCAATTTTCCCAAGGAGGGATTAAATTGGCATTAGGCCCTTAATTTTACATGCATGTGGTCCAACCCCCGTTTTAGGCAGCTACCAGAAACAGCTAAAACAAATGTCAGACGTCTTTCAGACATACTTTGGGGATGGAATATTGGTCCCATAAAAACGGGCACAATGAGGTTGTATTTCTGCTCGAATCTTTGATTCGAGGGTATTGTATTTGTTGATAAAAATAGATGTTTTATTTTAAAACCTCGTTTTGTGAGGGTTCTATAACCTCTGCTAAGCAGGTACAAGGAACACAGTTGTGTATACACTCCACACCCTCCACTATCTTATTCAGTGCCCACCATTCAGGCATTTCCGTTCAGAATAACTGTCAAGCAGGCTGCTTAACTATGGGAAGGATGAGGGGAGTCAAACTGTGCCCGATCTGTCCTCACTCAAAATCTACACACATGCACTTTTTGATATGGTAAGAAAATAGGAAGAGTCAGGAACAGAAACAAATTATGGCACACCTCCTATTGCCCCACCTGAGAAATCAAACACAGCAAAGACAAGTAATAGCCCCCCGAGGATGTTCTGGCCTGTATGATTCAACAATAAATACCTTGTACCAACTGTAAGTAAAATGATTTAGAATCTTACTGGTTCAGCCAAGAGTTACTGCAAAAAACACAGGTCACTATAACAGCAAACATGAATAGCTATGTTAAGTGGCCGACTCCAAAAGGTAGAGAGAGCTGAGCAAAGTCACATTGAACTAAAAGGTGTGTGAAAAGTGGATTTGTTAATGTCAAATAACTGGCATTCTACTCCAGATTAACTTCTTGACTGCAAGCAATCTCTCTCACTAGCACAGCAACAGTTACCCCCATTGAAAATATGCACCATTTGGGGGGCAGAAGGTTTTCTAACCGATTACCCAATTTAAATTCAAGATCCTGTAGGTGGATTGAGAAACTTACACAGGAAAATTGTTCACAATGGTGAGGGGTTCAAATACCAAAAGCTGCAATTTAAAAAGTTAGGAAGAAGTTAGAAGTTTGAACGAAGTGAAGTCAGATGGCATTTTATTTCTCTTCCAGAAGGTAAGAGAAGGAATAAGTTACCAGGTAAGGCTATTGAAGTGGATAGGACATGTGTCTCCAAACAGAGGCTGCTAGAACACTTTGAAAAGAAATTTAGGTCCCCAAACGCATGATAATTGGCTTGTTCAGTGTAGTGTCATGCAACATCAGGGATCACACATGATGTTGGGCTATTCAGTATCCTCTAACTAGAAATATGCAAGTATTCAGTATGTGCCATCATGTCAGTGGCTTATAAAAGGAGTGGAGGCGATAATCCCCCAACAAAGCCATCCCGTAAATTCTGGCAGCGAGTCGGGACCTGGAATAAACCGGGCCTATATAGCTTCCGGCTGATTCCTGAAGTAGTTATGGTGGGAGATCACCGGGATGGCTGCAGATTTTCTGTCCCTTTGTATCTCTTCTTTGGCCTCCTTATCTCGAGAGATAATGGGTAAGTGCCTGGAGGTGGTCAGTGGTGTGTGGAGCAGCGCCTGGAATGGCTAGAAAGGCCAATTCTAGAGTGACAGGCTCTTCCACAGGTGCTGCAGAAAAATTTGTTTGTCGGCGCTGTTACACAGTTGGCTCTCCCCTTGCGCTTTTGTCTTTTTTCCTGCCAACTGCTAAGTCTCTTCAACTCGCCACACTTTAGCCCCGCCTTTATGGCTGCCCGCCAGCTCTGGCGAACGCTGGCAACTGACTCCCACGACTTGTGATCAATGTCACAGGACTTCATGTCGCGTTTGCAGATGTCTTTAAAGCGGAGACATGGACGGCCGGTGGGGCTGATACCAGTGGCGAGCTCGCTGTACAATGTGTCTTTGGGGATCCTGCCATCTTCCATGCGGCTCACATGGCCAAGCCATCTCAAGCGCCGCTGACTCAGTAGTGTGTATAAGCTGGGGATGTTGGCCGCCTCGAGGACTTCTGTGTTGGAGATACGGTCCTGCCTACCTTCTCCGGAGGGAGCGAAGATGGAATGAATTGAGACGTCGCTCTTGGCTGACATACGTTAAACATAGAACAGTACAGCACAGTACAGGCCCTTTGGCCCACGATGTTGTGCCAAACCTTTAACCTACTCTAGGATCAAACTAACTACCTACCCTTCATTCTACTATCATCCATGCACCTATTCAAGAGTCGCTTAAATGCCCCTAATGTATCTGCTTCTACTACCACCGCTGGCAGCGCATTCCATGCACCCACCACTCTCTGTGTAAAGAACCGACCTCTGACATCTCCCTGAAACCTTCCTCCAATCACCTTAAAATTATGCCCCCTGGTGATAGCCCTTTCCACCCTGGGAAAAAGTCTCTGACTAACAACTCTATCTATGCCTCTCATCATCTTGTACCCCTCTATTAAGTCACCTCTCATCCTTCTTCGCTCCAATGAGAAAAGCCCTAGCTCCCTCAATCTTTCTTCGTAGGATATGCCCTCCAGTCCAGGCAGCATCCTGGTAAATCTCCTCTGCACCCTCTCTAAAGCTTCCACATCCTTCCGATAATGAGGCGACCAGAAGTGAACACAATATTCCAAGTGTGGTCGAACCAGGGCTTTATAGAGCTGCAGCATAACCTCGCGGCTCTTAAACTCAATCCCCCTGTTAATGAAAGCCAACACACCATACGCCCTTCTTAACAACCCTATCAACATGGGTGGCAACTTTGAGCGATCTATGGACATGGACCCCAAGATCCCTTTGTTCCTCCACACTACCAAGAATCCTGTCTTTAAGCCTGTATTCCGCATTTAAATTCGACCTTCCAAAATGAATCACTTCACACTTTTCCAGGTTGAACTCCATCTGCCACTTCTCAGCCCAGCTCTGCATCCTGTCAATGTCCCGTTGCAACCTACAACAGCCTTCCACACTATCCACAACTCCAGCAACCTTCGTGTCATCGGCAAACTTGCTAACCCAGCCTTCCACTTCCTCATCCAAGTCATTTATAAAAATCACAAAGAGCAGAGGTCCCAGAACAGATCCTTGTGGAACACCACTGGTCACCGAGCTCCATGCTGAATACTTTCCATCTACTACCACCTTCTGACTTCTATGGGCCAGCCAATTTTGTATCCAGACAGCCAACTTTCCCTGAATCCCATGCCTCCTTACTTTCTGAATGAGCCTACCATGGGGAACCTTATCAAACGCCTTGCTAAAATCCATATAAACCACATCCACTGCTCTTCCTTCATCAATGTGTTTTGTCACATCTTCAAAAAATTCAATAAGGCTTGTGAGGCATGACCTGCCCCTCACAAAGCCATGCTGACTGTCTCTAATCAAACTATGCTTTTCCAAATAATCATAAATCCTGTCTCTCAGAATCCTCTCCAATAATTTGCCCACTACCGACGTAAGACTGACTGGTCTATAATTCCCAGGGTTATCCCTATTCCCTTTCTTGAACAAGGGAACAACATTTGCCACCCTCCAATCATCTGGTACTACTCCAGTGGACAGTGAAGGCGCAAAGATCATCGCCAAAGGCGCAGCAATCTCCTCCCTCGCTTCCCGTAATATCCTTGGGTATATCCCGTCTGGCCCCGGGGACTTATCTGTCCTCATGTCTTTCAAAATTTCCAGCACATCTTCCCTCTTAACCTCAACCTGTTAGAGCATATCAGCCTGTTCCACGCTGTCCTCACAAATGACCAGGTCCCTCTCACTAGTGAATACTGAAGCAAAGTATTCATTTAGGACCTCCCCTACCTCCTCCAACTCCAGGCACAAGTTCCCTCCACTATCCCTGATCGGCCCTACCCTCACTCTGGCCATCCTCTTGTTCCTCACATAAGTGTAGAACACCTTGGGATTTTCCTTAATCCTACCAAAGACTTTTTCATGTCCCCTTCTAGCTCTCCGAAATCCATTCTTCAGTTCCTTCCTGGCTACCTTTTAACCCTCTAGAGCCCTGTCTGATCCTTCCTTCCTCAACCTTAAGTAAGCTTCCTTCTTCCTCTTGACTAGCTGTTCCACATCTCTTGTCATCCAAGGTTCCTTCACCCTACCATCCCTTCCCTGCCTCATCGGGACAAACCTATCCAGCAGTCGCAGCAAGTGCTCCCTAAACAACCTCCACATTTCTGTCGTGCATTTCCCTGAGAACATCTGTTCCCAATTTATGCTCCCCAGTTCCTGCCTAATAGCATTGTAATTCCCCCTCCCCCAATTAAATATTTTCCTATCCCGTCTGCTCCTGTCCCTCTCCATGACTATAGTAAAGGTCAGGGAGTTGTGATCACCATCACCGAAATGCTCTCCCACCGAGAGATCTGCCACCTGGCCTGGTTCGTTGCCAAGCACCAAGTCCAACATAGCCTCCCCTCTAGTCAGCCTATCTACATAGAGTCAGGAAACCTTCCTGAACACACCTGACAAAAACTGCTCCATCCAAACTATTTGCACTAAGGAGGTTCCAATCAATATTAGGGAAGTTGAAGTCACCCATGACAACAAAACTGTCACTTCTGCACCTTTCCAAAATCTGCCTCCCAATCTGTTCCTCCATGTCTCTGTTGCTATTGGGGGGTCTATAGAAAACTCCCAACAAAGTGACTGCTCCTTTCCTGTTTCTGACTTCCACCCATAATGACTCAGTAGACAAACCCTCCTCGACGACCTCCCTTTCTGCAGCTCTGATACTATCCCTGATTAGCAATGCCACTCCCCCACCTCTTTTACCTCCCTCCCTATTCCTTTTGAAACATCTAAACCCCAGAACATCCAACATCCATTCCTGCCCCTGTGATATCCACGTCTCCGTAATGGCCACAACATCGTAGCTCCAAGTACTGATCCATGCTCTAAGTTCATCATCCTTATTCCTGACACTTCTTGCATTAAAATAGACACACTTCAACCCATCATACTGGCTGCAACTTTGCCCTGTCAACTATCTAACCTTCCTCACAGACTCTCTGCACTTGGTATCTGCCTGTTCAACAGCTACCCCATCCACTGATCCGTGGCTCCGGTTCCCATCCCCCTGCCAAACTAGTTTAAACCCTCCCGAAGAGCTCTAGCAAACCTCCCGCCCAGGATATTGGTGCCCCTCTGGTCCAGGCCTCGCTGCCATAGAGCAAGGTACTGAGGACAGAGGTTTGATACAGTCGGACTTTTGTGTTCCGTGTCAGTGCGCCATTTTCCCACACTCTCTTGGCCAGTCTGGACATAGCATTGGAAGCCTTTCCCATGCGCTTGTTGATTTCTGCATCTAGAGACAGGTTACTGGTGATAGTTGAGCCTAGGTAGGTGAACTCTTGAACCACTTCCAGAGCGTGGTCGCCAATATTGATGGATGGAGCATTTCTGACGTCCTGCCCCATGATGTTCATTTTCTTGAGGCTGATGGTTAGGCCAAATTCATTGCAGGCAGCCGCAAACCTGTCGATGAGACTGTGTATCTCTATGCACGTGTATATAAATAGAGTTATGGTCGACAGTTGTTATGCGTTACAGGTCTGACTGACTGTGGACCGGAGAGCACAGTAATCGGCGAAAAGATGATCACGGATGAGTTTTTCTTGTCTTTGTGTGAGCGTGAAGACACCGAGGTTGAAAAGGCCTCCCTCAGTCCAGAAGGGTACATAAACTCCCTCCTTTAGGTCTTCTGTTGCCTGCTGCAGTATCAAGCTGAAAAAGATGGTGAATAAGGCCGGGGCCAGCACACATCCCTGCTTCACGCCATTGGAGATTTGGAAGGGACTCGAGAGGTTGCCGTTTTGTTCGACTTGTCCCTACTGATTTTCATGAAACTGCTTCACCATGGCCAGGAACCTGGGTGGGCATCCAAGTTTTACAAGGATTTTCCAAAGTCCATCTCTGCTCACAGTATCGAATGCCTTGGTGAAGTCTACGAATGTGACGTTCAGGCCTTTGTTTTGCCTATGACACTTTTCTTGTAATTGTTTGAGTGCAAATACAATGTCTGTAATGCCTCGGTTTGCTCTGAAACCACACTGGCTCTCTGGGAGGTTTCTTCCGCAATGGTAGGCACAAGCCTGTTCAGAAGTATTCTAGCCAGGATCTTCCCAGCAATAGAGAGGGTGATCCCACGGTAATTGGAGCAGTCTGATTTTTCTCCTTTGTTTTTGTACAAGGTGATAACAGCATCACGAAGATCCTGTGGAATCCTGCCCTGTTCCCAGCAGGCTGTGAAAAACTCATGGAGCTTGGTGTATAGGGCAGGGCCATCATGCATCAAGGCTTTGTGTGGAATTCCATTGGTTCCGGGGGCTTTCTACTCTTCATCTGGTTGATGACGGTCACAATTTCCTCCAGAGTTGGGCTCTCATCCAGTTCTTCTTTGACGGGCTGTTGTTGGGTGTGATCGATGACAGTATCATGCACTCTGCACCCGGCACTGAAGAGAGTTTCAAAGTGGTCCGACTAGTGATCCAGGACTGACTCCTCGTCGGTATATACAGTGTTGCCAAAGGCACTCCTCAAGGGGTTTTGGGTTTGATGTGCTCGTCCATCGACAGATCTTCGTGCTTCATAGAAACTTATGTTGCCATTATCAGCGTACAGTTGAGTTTTTCCACAACTGCGATCTACCAGTCATTTTGGATGTTCCTTAGCTTACGGACATACAAACATATGAGCATGGAGCAAAAGTAGGCCATTCAGCCCCTCAAGCCTGCTCCACCTTTCAAGAAGATCATGGCTGATCTGTTTGTGTTTCAAATTCCACACTCCCATCTACCCCCATTGAAGGGTGCTACATGCTTGACGGTAGGCTGTCGATTTCTCTTGGCTGGCTGGCTGAGCCTGATGAGCTGACCTTTTTATTTTTAGCAGATCTTGAATTTCCTGGTCATTTTCATCAAACCAGGCCCTATTCTTCTTGGTGCTGGATCCTCGTTGGAAGTATCCAGTACTGTAGCTTTGATGTGGTCCCAGAGTATAACAACACATTTTTCTGAGGCAGCACAACTCTTCAGTTTTCTTTAAACTGATTTTTAGTCCGAAATAGTGTATCAGCCTGCACCCCATGAAGAATATAGAACCGAGCTGAATGCAGTCAAGCAATTTACTTATTTGGGGAGCGTCATCTCGGTTTGATGCCACCATAGACAAGGAAGTGGACAATAGGCTCTCAAAAAAAATACATTCGGCAGACTCTACAAATAAGTGTGGAGCAACTACAGCCTCAGAGCAGAGACCAAACTCAAAGTGTACAAAGCTGTAGTTCTCACCACCGTTCTGTATGGCACCGAGTCATGGGTCCTATATCGCCATCATGTACGCCTTCTAGAGCACTTCCATCAGCGCTGCCTCCGCAGCATCCTCAAGATCTGCTGGCAGGACCGCATCACAAACATTGAAGTCCTGGCAACAGTCAATATCACCAGCATCGAGGCCATCCGCCTGCAAAGCCAACTGCGTTGGGTGGGTCACGTTGCCCAGATGGATGAGAGTCAGCGGTCCAATATAGTGTTGTATGGTGAGCTGACCATGGGTAAAAGGAACAGAAGGGCCCCATGCAAATGTTTCAAGGACTCCCTGAAGAAGTCTCTCTCTGTGTGCCACATCAACCATTGCCAGTGGGAAGCGCAGGCCATAGAGCATGATATCTGGAGATGCTACATCAGAAGGGCTACAGACACCTTTGAGACTGAGCAAAGAACCAGCATGAAAAAGAGAAAAAGAAGGATAAATCCAATTGCCCCCAGCAGCGACTACACCTTCACTTGTACGTCCTGTGGGAGAATCTGCCGGTCACGGATAGGCCTGACTCGCCACCAGCGGACCTGCAATCAATGACTACAACCTTCCCAAGATCTTCGTCTGCGAAGAAATGCCAAGGGAGAGAGATGTTCTACAATCAATTCCCATGATGTGCTTCAACAATATTTTCCATCCCTCGAGATATGATAGCCAACAGCTTGAAAAACTCTTGGGTCTTATTTCCTGAGCAGTTCAGTCATCATTTGGATATGTATTCAGAGACTGGCCTTATTCTATAGTCGTATTTCTGCACTGGTAATATGAATGGACGTTACAAACACTAGGCAGGCATTTAATGTTAAAGGTGTCTAGTTTCTTTGGTTATTCTCCTCATCTCTCCCCAGTTAAGTCTTTATACAATAAGGGGTGGTTAGAATAATCTTACAGCTGCTATACACAGCTTCAACTTTGTTTTAACACTGAACAGTATCGCATTTTTAAAAGGCTCTGCAACAAATCCAGGGGTCAAGTAACCTGTTAAAAAAGCAGGATTCAGAAGTAGTTTTGGTCATACTTGAAACATGTCTTTTCTTGGTCTATTATCTTGGATCTTCATTACTAGGTGGGGAAATTCAGAAAATTTATTTCTCATACCATTTCCTTTGGTAACTTCACCTACCAGGTGTGAATTAAGCCTCAACTGGCAAGGTTCAATAGCGGCTCAGAGAAATTACCCAAGGGTAACTTTTCCTACCAGGTTTGAGGTATTAGTATTTAGACAATTCATCCTTGTCCCAGGGTGATTGGGGAAATTGATTCTGCTCAACAGGTTTAATGATCATTGCTTCATTGAGTCCTCTTTGGAGCTGGCTCTGAAGACAAGCAAACTGCCAGATTCAGTACAGGCTTTTTTTCATGGCAGCATTGAAAGATGCTAATAAAATTGCTCAGTGCACAGTTTACACATGTAAACTAAATGCTGAAACTGCACTGATAGAGGCTGCAAGATAAGGCAAAGGAACAAGAAAAGGGCATTGCAATTTTAATTCTAAAATCTACCACATGTTAGATAAGGGATGTATTATGGCTTTTTAGTCTTTAAAAACAGGTTATCATTGGTAATCTGAATTTGCTTGTGCGGTATCAAAATATTTCTGACCAACCTTGCCAATAAAGTAACTATTTATTCCACGCCATTCAATAGCAATCCCTTGAGTAATCTAAACTCCTGTGCAAAACGCCACAAGTCTGCCGCTCAATGTTCCCTTTTTTCCCCTTCATCCTCCCAGAGTGTTACTTTCTACAGTTGCCTCAACTCCAGCTGTGCCACACAATGTTTCCTTGTATGTTCCCGAAGCTGTTGCCAATCTGATCTAGCTGACTGGAGATGACATTTAGCAGCACTGGGATTAGTTACCCTCCAACTTTCCCACCTGCATAAAAGCCCCCCATCTTCCCAAGCTCACTGCCCCAGACTGGGCGACTGACGGAGGGAGCTCAGCATGTCGAAATAGAAGCTGCACTCTCTAGTGTACTGGCAAATAGTGCTACCCCCAACTAGCTGAGGAAGCCAGGGCGTAAGCAATTAATAAATAATTCCTCAGTGGATCTTAAAGCTGGGTTGGTCTTTCTAACTTATGAATTTACATCTATTTTTAAAAAGCCTTAGCTACTTAAATGAAGCAGCCAATGAAACACTCCATATTCTCAATCAACAAGTGCTTAAAATAATCAATTTACTACATGGGCAAAGTTGCTAACAAGAACAAATAGTCATTACCGAACTAAAACAATGTTGAGTACATTTGTCAAAAAAATTGATTCCAAATTTCTCTGTTATCTTTAAAATATTTAGCAATATGTGGACCATGTAGATTAAGAATGAGAGATGGGGAGAAAACAAAACACAGCGCTTGCAGCACCCTTGTGTAGTATGGTTTCATCTCTTGGTTCTCAAAGATCATTGAAAATATCTGCAGCAACAGAGGGACCCTTTAAATAAACATTCAAAAGCCACCAGTGAGTTTTCTGTGCTCATCCCACGATTCATCAAGTGCCACAAGCTTTCATTGTGAACGAGATGAAATCATTCCCAGTGAATGAAAAAACAATGACAGTAATCTGAAGTACAACTGGAGACTTCAACTCAGCCACCACTGTTTAAATGGTTTGCAGAAGACGCCATTCAGCTATAAATGGGCATGATTTGAAACACTTGTAATAATTCAAAGAGATAGTACACTTATTGATGTTGATTTGAACCTGTTGAGTTTAGTGTTAATAGGATGGTAAGGACAACAAAGTGAACACTAAAATAACTTATCCAAAGTATAGTCAGAACACCACACGGATCCTGCTGCAACATTAGATTTAAGAAAGATCCATTCAGCCAAACCAGACTTAACTGTAAGGTCCAGTATTTAAAAGTGTTGTTAGCTTTGCTCTTTTGATAGCACTCTTATCACTGAATCAGGTTCAAGCCCCATACCAAAAGATTTGAGATCACGATCTAAGCTGGAACATCAGTGCACTGCTAAAGTTGCCGTCCCTTAGATAACAACCAAGGCCCAGTCTACCTCTTCTGATGGTTCAAATACACACTAAAGATGTATGCTTGAAAAGAGAACAGGGAATTCCTCAGTGCCATACCTAAAGAGCCCATTTCAAATCAAAACCACCAAAAAACAGACTAACTGGACATTTGATTCATTGGTGTTAACTGGATGCTGCTGGGAGAGAATATTATGCAGGCCAATCACTACACAATAACAACCATCATTGTTTGAAGTGCTTGAGATGTTGTGATGTGCTAAGGCACCACATAAAATGTATGCATCGCTGACATTTTTCTGCAGGTATACATGCAATCATGCAGGATTTTGTTTGCTTTAACACAGAAGCAGGGGTTGGTTAGCTCAGTTGGCTAGACAGATAGAGCGTGATGCAGAAGGACGCCAACAGCGAAAGAACGTTTATGACAATCACAAAAACACTTTAGAAAGCCTAGAGGAGTATAGAAAGTGCAGGGGTAAAGTAAAAAAGGAAATTAGAAAAGCAAAGGGAGGACATGAAAAAATATTGGCAGGTAAAATCAAGGAAACCTCAAGGATATTTTATCAGTACATTAAGAGCAAGAAGATAACTAAGGAAAGGGTAGGGCCTATCAGAGAGGTACAAGGGAACTTATGCATGGATGCGGAAGATGTGGGCAGGGTTCTTAATGAGTTTTATGTCCTCTGTCTTCACAGAGAAAAGGGTTGATGTAAACATTGGCCAGCATTTATTGCTCATCCCTAACTGCCCTCGAGAAGGCGGTGGTGAGCTGCAGTCCATGTGGGGTAAGTACACCCCCAGTGCTGTTAGGAAGGGAGTTCCGGGATTTTGACCCAGCGACAGTGAAAGACCGGTGATATAGTTCCAAGTCAGGATGGTGTGTGGTTTGGAGGGTATCTTGCAGGTGGTGGTGTTTCCATGCATTTGCTGCCCATGTCCTTCTAGTTGGTAGAGGTCGTGGGTTTGGAAGGTGTTGTCTATGGAGCCTTGGTGCATTGCTGCAGTACATCTTGTATATGGTACACACTGCTGCCACTGTGCGTCGGTGGTGGAGGGAGTGAATGTTTGTGGATGGGGTGCCAATCAAGCGGGCTGCTTTGTCCTGGATGGTGTCAAGCTTCTTGAGTGTTGTTGGAGCTGCACCCATCCGGGCAAGTGGAGAGTATTCCATCACACTCCTGACTTGTGCCTTGCAGATGGTGGACATGCTTTGGGGAGTCAGGAGGTGAGTTAGTCGCCGCAGGATTCCTAGCCCCTGACCTGCTCTTGCAGCCACGGTATTTATATGGCTACTCCAGTTCAGTTTCTGGTCAATGCTAACCCCCAGAATGTTGATAGTGGGGGATTCAACGATTGTAATGCCATTGAATGTCAAGGGGTGATAGATAGACTCTCTCTTGTTGGAGCTGGTCATTGCCTGGCACTTGTGTGGCGCGAATGTTACTTGCCACTTATCAGCCTTAGCCTGGATATTGTCCAGGTCTTGCTGCATTTGTACACGGACTGCTTCAGTATCGGAAGAGATGCGAATGGTGCTGAATATTGCACAATCAGCAGCAAACATACCCACCTCTGGCCTTAGGATTGAAGGAAGGTCATTGATGAAGCAGCTGAAGATGTTTGAGCCCAGGATACTACCCTGAGGAACTCCTGAGGTGATGTCCAGGAGCTGAGATGATTGACCTACAACAACCAACTCCTTTGCACTAGGTATGACTCCAACCAGCGGAGAGTTTTTCCCCCGATTCCCATCAACTCCAGTTTTACTAGGGCTCCTTGATGCTATACCCATTCAAATGTTGCCTTCACGTCAAGGGCAGCCACTCCCTCCTGGACCTCTGGAGTTCAGCTGTTTTGTCCATCTTTGAACCAATGCTATAATGAGGTCAGGAGCTGAGTGGCCCTGGTGGAACCAAACTAAGCATCAGTGAGCAGGTTATTGCTAAGCAAGTGTTGCTTGATAGCCCTGTCGATGACACCTTCCATCACTTTACTGATGATGGAGAGTAGACTAATGGGGCGGTAATTGGCCAGGTTGGAGTTGTCCTGCTTCTTGTGTACAGGACATACCTGGGCAATTTTCCACATTGCCGGGTACATGCCAGCAGTGTCGCTTTACTGGAACAGCTTGGCTAGGGCCGTGGCAAGTTCTGTAGCACAGATCATCAATACTATTGTTAAAATATTGTCAACGCCCATAGCCTTTGCAGTATCCAGTGCCTTCAGTCGTTTCTTGATATCACGCAGAGTGAATCGAATTGGCTGAAGTCTGGCATCTATGATGCCTGGGACTTCAGGAGGAGGCCGAGATGGATCATCAACTCGGCACTTCTGGCTGAAGATTGTAGTTAAGGTGGAGGAATGTGAAATATTAGATATGATAAGCATAATGAGAGAGGAAATACTAGAAGATCGGACATCCTTGAAAGCGGATAAATCGCCAGGGCCGGATGGATTGCATCCTAGGTTGTTAAAGGAAGCCAGGGAGGAAATAACGGATGCGCTGAGGATCATCTTCAAATCCTCACTGGATGCAGGAGAGGTACCAGACGATTGGAGGTCTGCAAATGTGGTACCATTGTTCGGGTGCGAGAGATAGGCCAAATAATTATAGACCGCACAGTCTGACCTCAGTGGTGGGTAAATTGTTAAAATCTATTCTGAGGGACAGGATAAACTGCCACTTAGAAAGGCACGGATTAATCAGGGATAGTCAGCATGAATTTGTTAAGGGAACGTCATGTCTTTACTAGTTTAATTGAGTTTTTTGAGGAAGTAACAAGGAGGATTCGTGGTATACATTAATGCTTTGGATTTAAATGTGGGAGGCATCATTGGGAAATGTGATGACACAAAAATTGAGCACGTAATTGATAGTGAAGAGGATAGCCGTTGACTCCAGAAAGACTTCAATGGTTTGGTCGAGTGGGCGGAAGTGGCAAATGGAATTCAATCCAAAAAAGTGTGAGGTAATACATTTGGGGAGGGCAAATAAAGCAAGGGAATATACAATAAACGGGAGGATATTGAGAGGGGTAGAAGAAGTGAGAGACCTTGGAGTGCATGTCTACAGGTCCCTGAAGGTGGCAGGACAGGTAGATAAGAGTGGTGAAGAAGGCATATAAAATGCTTTTCTTTATTGGCCGAGGTATAGAGTACAAAAGCAGGGATGTAATGCTGGAACTGTATAAAATGCTGGTTAGGCCACAATTGGATTATTGTGTACAGTTCTGGTCACCACATTACAGAAAGGACATAATTGCTCTGGAGAGATTACAGAGGAGATTTACAAGAATGTTGCCAGGGCTCGAAAGTTGCAGCTATGAGGAAAGATTGGATAGGCTAGGGTTGTTTTCCTTAGGACAGGAGAGGCTGAGGGTTGACTTAATTGAGGTATACAAAATTATGAGGGGCCTAGATAGAGTAGACAGGAAGGTCCTGTTTCCCCTAGCAGAGAGGTCAATTACCAGGGGGCACAGATTTAAGGTGATTGGTACAAGGATTAGAGGGGCCATGAGGAAAAACTTTTTCACCCAGAGGGTGGTAGGTGTCTGGAATTCACTGCCAGCAACAGTGGTGGAGGCAGAAACCCTCAATTCTTTTAAAAGGTACCTGGACCTGCACCTGAAGTGCTGTAACCTGCAAGGCTATGGACTAGGTGCTAGAAGGTGGGATTAAATTGGGTGTCTAGTTTTTTTTTCCAGCCGGCATGGACACAATGGGCTGAATGACCTCCTTCTGTTCCATAACTTTGCTATGGTTTTATGGTTCAATCCCTGTACTGGCCTTGGTAGTTCATGGAGGCCTGCCTCCTTGCCTTGTCCCAAGCTTGCAGAGTTGTGACCCTCAAGCTATACATTACCAACTGTTTCTCTCTAATGGGGAGAGATGCCTATAGTCCTTTGGGACAATGGCTAGATCAACAATAACACAGAAGCATTAGCATGACTGCTACAGTAACTGCTGGAGGAACTACTAGATATTTGGGACCCATCACAAGAACCAACAGGAGAGCTTCTATACTGGCTAAAAAGACCAAAAGAAAAGATAGGCCAAGGGTTCAAATATGCCGACAATTTGCACAAAGAGAAAATGTCAAGTAAGATTTATTTAAAAATCTTCATGACTGTTTGAAGTTATACTTTGAGAAAATGTTCCAAACACAAAAATCAGAAACATAAAAGGAATTCCAGAAATATAATGTTACTAATGTATATTTACACAGTAGTGAGGTAGGGAGAGGACTGAAAGGTTCATCCAGTTATGAATTTAACAGACATGAAATGGAATACTCACCAGCCTGGTATTAAGTACAGGAAATAGCAATGCCAGTAATGCTCCATTCAACATGTGCATCTGAAGCCTGCCAAGACAGTTCAATAGAAAAAGATAGTTATTTTTTTGTCAAGTAACTAGTTATAGTAATTATTCAGATATATCAGGACAGTGTGAATAGGCTTGATACTACTACATGCTGTGTTTGCTATGTACAAAGTTTGCTACTGTAATATTTTAATTGCCTTCAGTACTATAGTTGTCATTCAATAAGCATTAGTCTTGGCTAGATGCCCCCAACCACCACCACCACCTTGTAAAAACTCCCTTCCTTATATAAAAAAAAGCCAGAGTTCTCAGGCACACAGAATGTTCAGACTTCAGTTGTTACTCTGATTTGGACAAAGCTGCACCAGAATCGGGAGGCGTTTAAAAGGGGTTTGTCTTTATAAAAAGACTTCCTCAAACATCATTTTTATTTTGGTTTGGGGAAGGAGAAGCACCATATATAATTTCTGCCACTAATTCATGTCAATATATAGAGGGGAGAAAAATATTGGACCGGTCATGCCTGCTTTTTGAGCAAAAACATGACTGATTGAACATGATCAATTGTGTCCTAATCTGTCTTGGAAGTAATAAGATTGTAAGCCAACTACCACCAACTGTTCAGAATGCCCACTTGAAACAGGCATTATGTGCCTTAAATATGGAAATTGGGGTCCTATTGCATAATTTAGGCCCCAATCAAAACTTGGCAACTGGGTGGAGATTGGTCCCATGCTCTAGGTTTCTCTGCTTAAACCAGTTTGCTTTTCAACCTCCCTTAAAACACACATATTTCAGCAGGCCTTTGGTCATTCCTCCCAACATCATCTTTTTTGGCTCAGTGTACATTTATTTCTGGTGTTATGCCTCCATGAAGTACTTTGGGATGTTTTTCTATGCTAAAGGATGAATAAAGAGAGAGAGAGATAGATAAATCTGCCTTGTGCTATAAACCAGCACTCATTAGATACTGGGTTAAAACTATTCAAAATAAATTATTTTGAACAACTTGCAGATTGGCAGTGATGGAAGCACATCAATCAGGCTGGATGTTAAATCCAGATTTCAGAGGTGCAATGACTGTACACTAATTTGTTGCGACACACAGACCCTCTTGTGTATGGATGCTGTTGTGCCAATGTGTTTTGTTGAATTATAATTTTCTTTAATCCACAGACTGGAGATCTGAATTTATATCTTTTTTTAAAAAAAAGACATTTTTAAAACACAAACTGCCAGCAAAGTCATCGTTCAGCTTAAGATGATTACCTAGTTTACTACACTGTATCCTATTTTGCAAAAGGACTGTGAGGAGAGATGAAATGTCTGCTCAGTCCCCAGCAAGAACCAAGACCCAATAAGTTTAAAAGGAACTATCGGTTCTCTCAGCAGTTAGCAGTATTTCTCCGCTTGCTATGTTTGAATGAATGCGTGACTGTCATGTGACAAGCCCCTCCCCATCTGTGCTTTTAAGCTGGTGTTTTTCTCTGTAGCAGAGGAGAAGCAACTGGACTCTGACATAAGCAGATCCTAAGATCTCTCTCTCTCTCTATTCCAGCTTGAAAGTTTTCAAATCCTGCTTGTTGACTGGCTACCTTTACATACTCCGGCTACAATCAGAAACCTCGTTGGAGGAAATCATCCGCATCGCTATCTCCAAGCGACTAACTGAACCAGTTATCTACCTCTTCAAACTAAAAGTCTCAGGACCACTGAATTCAGCTAGAAGCCAGCTGGATCACCAACATCCACAGACTGTATACTTTATTTTTTTATAGACTGTAACTCAACCAACCAATCTACCTTTCCCCACTCTGTAACCTATTTGTCCATGTGTAAACCTTTCGCGTGTGTGCGCGCGTGCCTGCGAGGGAGTGAAAGTTGGCGTGTTGCTTATTATTTTTATTAGTTCAGTTTCGGTACAATAAAGTTAAATTCTTTGTTTGTTAAACTCAAGAAAACCTGCTGGATTGGTTCTTTTTATGATAATAGTAAATAAGTAATCAAACACCTACTGAATTGGCTAATACACCCACTTTAAAGAAAGAATTAAACCTGTTGTGGTCAAACAAAAAGAGGGAAAAGATGGAAGCCCTTCAACCCCTCCTCACTTGACCGTAACAATACCCAATGTACTGCAAAAGGAAGTCTTTCCTCTAGTAATATTTGCAGCAGTGTGGCTGCTTTTCAAAGCAAGAGTCCTACTAACAGGTTTGTACTGGTCACAAACTGTTTAGTTGGCCAAGGAGTATTCAATTAAACCTCAAACATATAAAACTCCAGTTGACTGCAGGTTATTAGTCACTTGTCACAGGATTTGATGAAGTGAAAAATCAAGTTTTGATTTAAAAAAAAAGACTTGTATTTATCGAGCACTTTTCATGACCAAACATCTCAAAGCACTTTACACCCAGTGAAGTATTTTTGAAGTGTAGTCATTGTTATAATGTAGGAAACACGGCAGCCAATTTGCACACAGCAATCTCCCACAAACAGCAATGTGATAATGACCAGATAATCTGTTTTTGTGATGTTGATTGAGGAATATTGATTGAGGGCACTGGGGAAAGCCCCCCTGCTCTTCTTCTAGTGCCATGGGACATTTTATATCTACTTGAGCAGGCAGATGTGGCCTCAGTTTAACATTTCATCTGAAAGACGGCATATCCGACAGTGCAGCGCTCCCTCAGTACTGTGCTGGAGCATCAGCCTTGATTTTTGTGCGCAAGCCCTGGAGTGGGACTTGAACCCAGAACCAGAGGCAAGAGTGCGACCAACTGAGCCACAGTTGACTGAAAATGCAAAGCCACAAAGCAGATATACGAGAGAAAAGGCGGCAAGGCAGGAAAAGTCAGCTGATTCTTTACATATCAGAAGTGCACTTCCACCTACTTTCTGACCTGTCCAAATAATTCAATCATTCAGCATAAAGACACCTGAGCAGGGGTGTGGGGCAGGGGGAATGAACATTGACAGTCAAAGTAACAGTAAGGCCACTCTGTCGTTAGCTTTGCGAAAACGGCATCTCACTGTCTGCCACTGAAAGGCATTGAATGGCGTGAAGTTGCTGTATTTGCACGGTAGATGTGAACTAAACTCATCACAGAAAATTACAGCTGAAGTGACACAAGAAGCCTGTTTTTTTTTTTTTTAAGGTGTGCACATATTTATTAAAACCAGCCTGGATTAGCCAGCAGAGATGTTTTAACAATGTGCTAAGTGTTAGTCTATAAACCTCTATAGTAATAATAAAAAATTACTACAAGCGTGGAGTTTCATTCCCTCAAGTTTTAATTTTTTTTTAAAAAGAGATACAGCACTGAAACAGGCCTTTCGGCCCACCGAGTCTGTGCTGACCATCAACCACCCATTTATACTAATCCTACATTAATCCCATTACCCTCTCACATCCCCACCTTCCCTCAATTCCCCTACCACCTACCTGTACTAGGGGCAATTTATAATGGCCAATTTACCTATATCAACCTGCAAGCCTTTGGCTGTGGGAGGAAACCTGAGCACCCTGCAAAAACCCACGTGGTCATAGGGAGAACTTGTAAACTCCACACAGGCAGTACCCAGAAATCGAACTCGGGTCGCTGGAGCTGTGAGGCTGCGGTGCTAACCACTGTTGGACATTTATATGAAAAAAAACCTTTTTTTTTTTAAAAAAAAACTTTACGGTCTCTTTTTCTTTCTTTCTCTCCCTGTACCTTGACTTGACATCGAATTCACCCAGCCTAACTTACACTTCCTTCTTAGTCCTGGAGCGGTTTATTTCACAACTTCTCAATCTGATTGGTTAAGGAGATACACAGTTGCTTGTCCTGTTCACTAAAGGTCCCAAATGCCTCGTTTCCTTTGCTGCAACATCATCAGCTCTCACTTTCAGTAACTGGCCACGTAAAACATCATTGCCATTAAACATGCACAGGCAAGTCTAATTAAACGTGAACACTGATAGATATCCTGCCACAGAAAATTACGGCCCAATATATTTTTACACCAACTTCCACGTACTCCATATTTGCTTTCCCTGTGGAAATCACTGCATAAGTGTATCACTGTTTTAGGAAGGGCTCAAGTGAAGATTTGTTCAGCAGCACCAGAGCACGGTAAATCACCAGACTTAATGTTGCAGCTCCAGGTCAGACAGAGCAGTGGTTCTTAAACTTTGTAGGTGTGCACTCTCACTGACCCACTAGCAATAACTATACTTTCTCCCAACTAGCTTAAAAGAAAATGACAGTATAAAAACATCCTCAGGAACAACACACATCACAACCCTGATTGCATGAATTGTTTTTTGAGTTGTGCTTGGCTTTTCTATTTAGGGTTGCTTTGTTGTCAATACATGAGCAAAGTCTTGCTGGTGGTAGGTCGTATTCGACTTAATATGACTGCAACATTCAAAGTTAATGCTGCAGGCTCACTTTTACACAAGTTAGAACTATAAGAAAATAAATGAGTTCGATATGACAAACTTTCTAAATATAGTTACACAGATCAGCTAATTATAAGCCAGGAAAGCCTTCCAGCTGATCGTTGATCTTTTAAAAAGGAAATGATTACAGAAGTCTTATTAGGCAACTGAATTCAATTGACCAGGTTATCCTTGGTTCTTAACGATCGCCACAGTTGCACAGTGAGGAGAATCAGCAAGAAAACCCCTCTTCCAGCGATCCATCTGGGCAAGATGTGCACAGATAAGATATGCACAACTGGCAGGTCCCAGTCCAGCTCAGGCGCAGCAATGGATATGAACACTAAATGACAGCAAACCAGATCAGCCACAAAGAAAGAAACATTTGAGGGAGGACAGAGAATGTCCAACAGTTCAGTGGTCATGTCTTCCTTGGGATAGGCGCATAGGTCAGTTTGGAAATTCATGTGATACAGCATTGGCGTGATGCAGAATACAGCTTTGATTTGTTGACTTTCGACCCAATATCAAAAGGAGCACCCTGTACTGTACAATAATGACTTCCATTTTCCACCACCAGCCCTCCTAAAATGGCCTTTCTGGTTGGAGTGTGTAAATGTATTCCCAATTTACACAGAATTACAGGCAATTGTGTGATGTGGACTAGAATCATAAAATTATAAAGCATTTAATGGAATAAAACGCCATTGGGCCCATTGTGCCTTTGCCAGGTCTTTGGAAGAACTAATTAGAGCCCTTTCCCAAGGTCCTGAAAAATCTAATATTTAGCCAATTCCCTTTTGAAGGTTATTATTGAATCGGCTTCCACCCTCTCTGAGGCAATGTATTCCAGGATTAGGATTAGCATCCACTGGGAATTGGGTTCAGACTGCTCCAATTCATTGGCCATAGAAAGTTTGCAGGCAAAGGACAAGATGTTCATCCTATTAAGAGCCTGGGCTAAACTCAAGCTCTATAGCACAACGTTAGCGAGACACCGTGCAACCAGCAGTCCCTTAATTGAAATCAATGGTTTCACCCCCACACCCCAAAAAAAAAGAGGCAAAATGCTCCTGAAGCACAAGGTTTCTTCCCAAACTGGTTACGTCATTCATCATGAGTGCACTTCAATTTTGCATAAATAGTCAAAGCGAGCTAAAGAAATGTAACTGCTCACCTTGCAGAAGCAGAGGCTGGAGGTTTATGGTTTGGAAAACTGCCTGTTTTACAATTTTTGAACACAAGGGTTTAAGGGTTATTTTAATAAATATTCATAACCATAAAATGAAGTCATTTTCAACCAAAGCACAGTTAAAAAATTTCAGAATGGTTTGGTACAAGGCCAGCACCCTAACAATACTGTAAAATGTGATTTACAAGTGTAACAGAGAGTTAACAGCACAATTGAAAAAACAGACAAGAACACAGAAACACTATGGGGATGAAATCTGCCTTGGCATTAGCACACACCAGATGAGAGAGGGAATCAGCAGCCTGTTTTACACTCCACCTGGTAACATTTCTGTAGCTTCAATCAGGTGGAGTGTATTCGCACCCAAGATAAATTTCAACCTTTCATAGAATCATATGGCACAGAAGGAGGTAATTCAGTCCATCGTGCCTGTGCTGACATTGTGGCAGAGCTATCCACTTAATTTCACTCCCCTGCTATTTCCCTAAAGTTTTGTTTCAGAATGCCGACTTTTGTAGAGATTTCAGTCTCTCGATCATTGATGTTAACAGTCTAGACTCAGGATATTTAATACAAAACATCTGTGCCTTTAAAAAAAACCAAAAGGAGAATTCAAGGTCAATACCAAAAATGTTTTTTCAAAAAAGTACTCAAGTGCAAGATACAAATAAAGGGAGAAAAGACATACTAATATCTCTTTCTCCCTCGCACTGTATCTGTTGATATTTCCAATAAAAAAGGTAGATTCAGGGAGTCAGGCCAGTAGCTTCAGCAAGATCAATCCATCCATCAGAGCACTTTTCAGAGTATCTGCCTTTCTTGAGAAGGCAAGCAAACCCAATGTATTGCAATGACCGTAAAACCTCTCTTATGAAATACATCAGCAATCTTGAATGGTAGAGCTTCATGGACTTGGCAAAAAATGAAACACATACAGGCTCAGAGGGCATTAACAGTGGTGATTGGGGTTAGAGAAACCAAAGCGTTTGTCAGGGGAAATTAATTCACAAAAGTGAACTCTAATAGTTACAACAGCAGTTCCCCAGTTAGAATGGCAACTGCAGCTCTCCTTGTGGCTTAGCTGGGAAAATCACTGCACGGTGTAGTCTGGAGCCATTATACCACAGTAAGCTGATCTCAGCTGGCTCAGTTATACAGATAAACTTGGGACAGAATTTTGGAAGACCACAGGAGGCGGGAACGGAGGTGGACTTCCCGCTGCCAGCCAGCACGCCAGTCCCGCCTCCGGGACATTTCTAAGGAAGCCGGGTTGGTCGGTGGGGGGGGGGTGAAAGAGAAAGAGATGTCTACCCGCCCACCTCATCACTGCAGGAAAGTAGCCATAGCTCCAGGCACAAGCTCTCCACAAAGGCGGTCTGGCAGCTGTGACCATTGTTATTTTCAACGACATTAAAAATGCTGAAAGGCTGCCTCTATCTTGAGGCACCCTCTCTCTCCCTTACTTGTATTGCAGTCTGCAGCTTTCTCACCCTAGTGTTGGGAGCATGCCTACAATCTATAAGTGGACATAGAGTGCGACCTCCGGCCATCAATTTGCCATTCCAACAAAAAAAAAAAAAATCGCATTGGGCAAATCATGCTCGAGCCATGCCGGGTCAGGACCCCGAATTGATCCTGATGTCGGGGTCTTGACCCTGAAACAAAGATCCTGCCACTGGTCTCAATGTGACTTAGCTTGTGGGTGGACGCACAATTCCTAATCCTGATCACTATCCTGTGATTCTTCAAAAGAGAGCGAGAGCGTGTGTGTGTCTAGATGATAGGTGAGGAAAAAGAATGAAAAGCTAATTAACAGGGCAAGACTGCCCTACAGTCATTAGAGTTTACAACAATTTTCATTTATATAGCACTTTCAATGCAGTAAAATGTCCCAAGGTGCTTCACAGGAGCATTAGCAAACAAAATTTGACACCAAGCTGCAAGATATTACAGATGAGCAAAAGTTTGGTCAAACAGGTAGGTTTTAAGGGGTGTCTTGAAGGAGAAAATAGAAAGGTAAAGAGCTGCAGAGGTTTAGGAAGGGAATCCCAGAACTTACGGCACAGGTAACTGAAGGCTTGGCCGCCAGTGGTGGAGTGATCAAAATCAGGATGCATCTTTGCCTTATATCTGTGCTCCTTCGAGCAGACAAGGCAAAGGAGAGATTTGATAGAAGTGTTTAAAAGCAAGTAGGATTTAGCTGGAGCAAATAGAGAAACTGTTTCCAATGGATAGCTGGAGGACACAGATTTAAGGTGATTTGGCAAAAGAAGCTGAGGTGACATAAGAAAAAGTAATAAAAACAAGAAATGTTGGAACCACTCAGCAGGTCTGGCAGCATCTGTGAAAAGAGATGCAGAGTTAACTCTACTTCTCTTTTCACAGATGCTACCAGACCTGCCGAGTGGTTCCAACATTTCTTGTTTTTATTTCAGATTTCTAGCATCCGCAGTATTTTGCTTTTATATAAGAAAAAGTAATTTTTGTACAAGTTAGGATTTGGAATGTATTGCTTCCAACATCTTAACAGGCAGATTCAACAGCAGCCTTCAAAGGGAGTTGGACAGATATTTGGAGAAAAAGATTGCAGGGACATGGGGATTAACTGGATTGCTCTTCGAAAGAGAGGACAGGCTCAACGAACTGAATGGCCTCCCTTCTGTGCTGTCCTATTCTATGAAATATGTTGTAGAAGTTGTTGCATCATTTCTTTCTAGATTAATACAAACAAAGCTGAAGGGCAAGCATACAGATTGAACACAGAGCTTTAACAGAGACTTGTTGCTTCAGCCAGTTAACTGGCTGTGCAAGAGAACTGAATTGCGTGATATTGCATCACCTTCCTGTGATGACATCTTCTTCCTTGGCCTCCTTATCTAGAGAGACAATGGGTAAGCGCCTGGAGGTGGTCAGTGGTGTGTGGAGCAGCGCCTGGAGTGGCTATAAAGGCCAATTCTAGAGTGACAGGCTCTTCCATAGGTTCTGCAGAAAAATTTGTTCGTCGGGGCTGTTACACAGTTGGCTCTCCCCTTGCGTCTGTCTTTTTTCCTGCCAACTGCTAAGTCTCTTCGACTTGCCACACTTTAGCCCCGCCTTTATGGCTGCCCGCCAGCTCTGGCGATCACTGGCAACTGACTCCTACGACTTGTGATCAATGTCACAGGACTTCATGTCGCGTTTGCAGACGTCTTTCAAGCGGAGACATGGACGGCCGGTGGGTCTGATACCAGTGGCAAGCTCACTGTACAATGTGTCTTTGGGGATCCTGCCATCTTTCATGCGACTCACATGGCCAAGCCATCTCAAGCGCCACTGACTCAGTAGTGTGTATAAGCTGGGGATGCTGGCCGTCTCAAGGACTTCTGTGTTGGAGATACGGTCCTGCCACCTGATGCCAAGTATTCTCCGGAGGCAGCGAAGATGGAATGGATTGAGACGTCGCTCTTGGCTGACATACGTTGTCCAGGCCTCGCTGCCATAGAGCAAGGTACTGAGGACACAGTTTTGATACACTCGGACTTTTGTGTTCCGTGTCAGTGCGCCATTTTCCCACACTCTCTTGGCCAGTCTGGACATAGCAGTGGAAGGCCTTCCCATGCGCTTGTTGATTTCTGCATCTAGAGACAGGTTACTGCTGATAGTTGAGCCTCGGTAGGTGAACTCTTGAACCAGTTCCAGAGCGTGGTCACCGATATTGATGGATGGAGCATTTCTGACGTCCTGTCCCATGATGTTCATTTTCTGGAGGCTGATGGTTAGGCCAAATTCATTGCAGGCAACTGCAAACCTGACATACATATTAGCATAAAAATATATTTAATATTCAACATACAAATACACTAACACAACATCCTCCTTCCCTTAAATGACAACTCCACTTAGTATGTGAATAAGCAAAACTTATGAGGTAAGAAATTTGACAACTCTAACACTATTTATATAAAGCATTCAACAGTAACAAGACCATTTGGAACACTCCTCAAGGTGTTGTCTATGTTTGGAACCATATTGGTCATGAGCTGGCTCAACCAGGCCATGTGACGACGACATGTGGGTGTTTCTTCAAACTGTCAGTCCTCTCCTCCTGAAGGTGGTGTTTGGGAGGATTGTCCTCCATTGTCTTGTGTTGCTTGTTGCCTCTGTCTGCAAAACATATGCGGGTACGTGTAGGCGATGCTGGTTGGTCGTCTTGTGCATGGCTAGCAGAGTCCCTGAGGTGATAGATTCGTTTGCAGTACCACACCATTTGGTGTTGTCACCTCATGCAAACATGTTCTTTGCACACCTTGGACACCTCTGCTGGGATCCATGACTGTTCCTGTGGGTGAAGGACCCGGACCTTCTGGCCAATGTATAGTGGCAGTAATTCTGTACCCGCATGCACGTCATGTGTGGCTTTCATCTTGGCTTGTTTCTGATGTAAGCAGTCTGTGATCAAGGACGACATGGTGAGAGGATTGCTTGGTAGAGTGGTTCTCACTGGTTGACCAAACAGAATCTCAGCAGGTGATGGCAATCCAGAGTCTAATGGCATTGCGCAAAGATGCAATAATGCAACTTGGATATCTTGCCCAGTTTCCGAACAGTTTTTGATCAGCGACTTGACTGTCCTGATCATACTTTCAGCCATCCCATTAAAACAAGGATGATGTGACATGGTTGATGGACCATCGTTCACACATATCCTAGAACAGTTTCCCATGTATTTTGGGGTGTTGTCAGATGCCACTTCTACCACGGCACCAAAAGACTAAAGAAGGCACGAACAGTGTTGGCCACTGCTGCACTTGACGTATCTTGAAGCTTCTCCACAATAGGAAATTTGGAGTAATAGTCACTAGCAGATAGGTCTTGCTGTCCTCAGAGCACCAATCTTTTACTATCTTGGTCCGTGGTGATGACGGTAGGTTATGTGGTTGGAGAGGCTCTGTTGACCAGCTTGGTGTTCCTGACATGCATCACACGATCTCACCATTGGTCAAAGGCCTTGTTGATACCAGGCCAGAACATTGACTTGCGAGCAAGTTGTCTCGTCCTCTCTATTCCCATGTGTCCTTGGTGGAGCCGTCCAAGTACGTGAGACTGAAGTGCCACCAGAGTGAGTACTTGGCGCCTTTTGACGAGTACTCCATTGGATATACCAATTTTGTCTTGATGTGGCCAATATGTTCAGATCTATAGGGATCTCATGAATGGTCTCGGGCCAACCCTCTACAACAACCTGCCACAGAGCTTGGAGCATGGGGTCTTAAGGTCTCCCTCTGTAGTTCCTCTCTCGTTTTGGCCAAAGCAAATGAGATCTACATTGTAGACATCCTCCAAGCTTGCACAGACTTCGTCCACTTGGAAGTTGAGTGGTATGTCTCACACCTTCCCAGGGTGGGCAGTCTACTTAGGTGTCTAATAGGATCATCTGACTACCGTGTTTGTATCTGACAGTTGTAGCCCTGAATTTGATGAGTAATCTCTGGAGCTGAGGCGGTGCACTTGTGAGTAATTTTCTCCAGATCATCTCCAGGAGCTTATGATCCATCCCGACTGTGAACTCTTTCCTAAAGAGCTATGCATGAATCTGGTAATCCCGTAGACAAGAGCAAGAGTTTTTCATTCAGTATTGGAATAATTTGCTTGCGCTGGCAACAGACATTTGAACCAAATATGACAGGCTTGCCATCTTGAAGACATGCACCAAGACCTGTGATGCATCCACTTCCAATGTTTTGCCTTCCAAGGGTTACAGTATTGAAGACATGAGTCAGCTCACAGTGCTGGTTTCAATTCACTTAATGCATGTTGGTGATCGTCCTGCCATAGGAATGGCATGTCCTTCAACAATTCTCTTAGTGGAGATGCCTTCTCAGAAGTTTGGTATGTATGCAACAAGGAAGTCAAATAGACCTAGACACCTTTAGGAGGTCATCCTTGTCCTGTGATGTCGGCATTGATTGGATGTCTTCGATCTTCGCAGGATCCAGATGGATACCTGAGCTCGATTAATTGGCACCAAAAAAAATTTACATTATCTGCCTTACAATGGAGCACATTTTGCTGTTGCAAACCAAACCTTCGTGTCTGGCTGTCTCCATTAACAAGTGAAGGTTTCTGTCATCCTCTTCTTCGGTACATCCTAGTATGGCAATGTCGTCCGCAATATGAACACAGCCTGGGACTCGTTCCATTATCCAGTCCATATGCTGTTGAAATATATCCTGGCTGGCCGACAGCCCAAATAGTAAATGGAGGAAACAGCACCTGTTTTGACTGCTGTGGTCTTCTGACTGGGTCAGCTTATGGATGGTGATCATGTTAGATTTGTTGCACACCAGCAGCCCTGTTACTGCTGGTCCTAACACATCCACTATGTAGAATACCTGAGTAGATCATGTTGATTAATTGTACCTGCATTCTAAGTCTAGGCAACTTAGGCATTTTATGGAGTGTCTCCTGACAATACAGAGCATGTGCAGAGTGATCGCTAACGTCATCAGCGCATCTAACCATTTGCCAGTACGGGTCCGCACATGTGCATGTCAATGTAATGACATCCGAGTGTTGCTTCATCCCTCAATGGTTGCTATCACTTCCTCCATCCCCTCCAACAGTACTCTACTCCCCCCGCCTCAAATCACCACTCTCTTCCCCACTCCCTCCCGCAATCGAAGTCTCAATCGCCATTTCAGAATGTTCGCCACTCCCTCCTGCAATTCTCTCCCACGCCCGCCTGCGAGACAGCTTGTCACTCCATCCTGCCACTTGCTCCCCCCTCACCCCCCACTGTTTCTTCAGCCAGCGAGGCGGGCAGCGAGCAGCAGGAAGGAACGGCAAGCAGACGGGCGCAGGAGAGAACGGCGGGATAGAGCGGGGAGGAGAGTGCAGGAACCTGAATGTGGTGACTGCAGGAGGGAGCGGGGTACTGCTGAAGGGCAATCACAGCCATTGAGGGGTGAGGGGATTTGGATTCAATTCTTTGTGTGTTAAACTGGCAACATCATTTTTAATACAGGCAGCTGCCGGGACGCCGCAGTTTCAGTTGATGAGGCTGTATTTGCGCATGTGCCAGTACTGCTTTGTCAGCAAATGCAACAGGCATTTTATTGTCGAGCATTGCATGTGTAAGCTTCAGGCTTGTGGACTGGACCACAGGCTACCATGCCTCGTGGTACATGTCTTTGAAAATGCGGAAAGGTAGAGTGTTGGCAGTTGCACCTGTGTCAATCTTCACTCAGTTGATGCCGTCCAACCTTATTGTGGCAGACAATCTGGAGTGTTGCAAAAGCTTCCATTTTGTTAATGGAAGGGACCTGTTCCACTAAGGTGATTGTGTGAAAGAGCTGTTCACCTGTATTATCTTCACCTCAATTCACCTCATCCATTTTAGTCAGGTGTTCTAGGTCTATGCTCTTTGGCAATGCCTGGAAGTTTCTTACCTCCCTTTGCCTCTCGGTGGTGCACCTCTGCGGTTCGAGCCCTGTCCGCTCTGGCTTCTCCTTGCGTTTTTACTGCTGGACCTTCTGCAAAGTTGGGCCCGGTGCCCTCTAAGCCCGCATGCCTTGCACGTGTCTGCATATGCCAGACATTTACATGGTTGATGGGACAGCCTGCAGTTACTGCACATGTTGTTCTGCCTGGATGCCTTGAATATTGTACCGACAGGCATTTCAGACCCCAAGGTCTGCAAACATCATCTCCCGGTGATAATTGCCTCGTATATGCATCTGTCCTGCATTATGCTCTCCATGCTGTGTTCCTTCAGCTTTTCCAGGTAGTCTTTCTGGAATGCCTCAATAGGAGTGTCAGTGATAACCAGCTCTATAATTTGTTCCGAAAGTGCATCAGATAAGTCATATTCTTTTGCTTTCTCTCTGCATCAGTTAACAAAGTCATCCAGGCTCTCACCCGCCTTCTGTCTATACCACATGAGTTCTAGATGATGTACTCTGAAATTGGCTAATCTTAAGGTGACTTTCTAATATTTCCCATAGCTTTGACAGATCCTTCCGGGCAGCATCAGATAAACCAGAGGTATTGATTCCGCGTAGACTTTATAGTTTCCTATGGCAATCCTAATTTTTATCACCTGCCTCTCTGCATCCACAACCTTGTGGTCCAGGAAGCATAGTTTAATCCCCTGCTTAAACCATTTGAACTCGCCTGAGACATCAGATGCTTTCCAGTCCATCTCTACAAATCTGACTGCCATTGCCTAAGCCTTCTACTCTTTTCTCCCACTGAGGAGCAAACCTTGCTTTAAATGTTGCAGCAAACTGTGATGTCCGAAGAGCTGAGCAGGGCCATGCCCTGAGCTGTGTTGCTGCAACGCAGCCTTGCGAGACTGTAGATGGGACGGGCCCAGGCATCGGGTTCGGCTAATGCCAGGCAAACGCAGTCACAAGGAATCCGTGCCAAAACACGATGCTACACTGATCTCTGTGGTTGAAACTATTTTTGATTTTTGGCTTGTTGGCACAGGGCAAACCAGGAGTGTGCCCAAATCACCTTCAATCTCTACTCACACTGTCGCTCTCCCAGTGTGTGAGCTGCGATCTGGTCGCAGCACTTCAGGTAGGGCTCCTGACTTGAATTGTTGTTTTCAGCTGTTGATCAAAGCTGTTGACTCACAACCGCTGCCACCATATTGTATTATGTCTTTCTAGATGAATGCAAAACGAAGCTGGAGGACAGGCAGAGGTTGAACACAGCTTTAATGGAGACATCATGTTGCTTCAGCTTACATGTTAACTGACTGCATGAGAACTGAATCAAGTGATATTGCATCACTTCCTGTGATGACATACATATTAGCATCAACATATATTTAAATGATTATATTTAACACTAACAAATGCACTGCAACACAAGTAGCACATCTATTCATGAACTGTAAATTTAGGCAAAACTAGAAAAGTGAGCCTGCAAGGTCATTCACATCCAGGAATGCTTATGCACTATTTTGTCTGAAGAGGAGGCCATATGGATTGCTGTTACAATCAAACTTAATGGAGCTCTACTAAAACTTTCAAACTATGGTATAACAGAGCTCATGTTACATTATATGCATATTGAAGTTCTTCGGATTACATAAAATATGCGGCACAGGAACAAGCCATTCAGCCCAACCAATCCATGCCAGCATTTATGCTCCACTTGAGCCTCCTCCCATCTTTTCTCATATAAATCCATCATTGTAACCCTCCACCCCTTCTCCCTTTTATTGTCTAGCTTCCCCTGAAATGCATCCATACCATTCGCTTCAAACACTCCGTAGTCCTGCGTTCCACATTCTCACCACTCTTCGGGTAAAGAAGTTTCTTCTGAATTCCCTATTGTATTTCTTGGTTAATATCTTGTATTGATGGCCTCTCGTTATGCCCTTTCACACAATTAGAAACATTCACTCTGTACCCACTCTATCAAAACCTTTCATAGTTTTAAAAGACCTTATTAGGTCACCCCTCAGCCTTCTTCTATTCCACCCACCCCACCAGAGAAAAGAGGCCCAGCCTTATCATCATGCATTTCCAGCATCATCCTTGTAAATTTCTTCTGCACCCTCTCCTGTGCCTCGATATCCTTTTTATAATATGGTGACCAGAACTGCATGCAGTACTCGAACTGTGGCCTAATCAAGGTTCAACACAGGTTTAGGATAACTTGTCTACTTTTCAATTCTATCCCTCTAGAAATAAATCCTAGTGCTTGGTTTGCCTTTTTTTTTTTAAATGGTCTTGCTAACCTGTGGTGCAACTTTTAGTGATTGATGTATTTGTACTCAGAGATCCCTTTGTTCCTCTATTTCACCTATACTCATATCTTACAAGTAATAAAAGGTGAAGAAGGATAGGGAGGTCACTTATCAGTGCTGAACTTAATAAACTTGCAAAATGGGCAACTTATTGACAAATTAATGTCCTCCTGTAATTTGTTGTAGTCCTCCTCAGTATTGACCCTAAATGCCCTACAATTTGGTGTCATCTGCAAATTTAGAAATCGTGTTTTTGATTCCAAAGTCCAAATCGTTAATGTACATTGTGCACAGCAGTGGTCCCAGCACTGATCCTTGTGGAACACTTCCCACCTTCTGCCATTCTGAATAACTGCCTTTTACATCCACTCTCTGCCTTCTGTCTTGAAGCCAGCTAGTAATCTATTCTGCCACTTGCCCCGATTCTGCATTCTCTGACCTTATTCATTTGTCCATTATGGGGCACCTTATCAAAGGCTTTTTGAAAACTCAAATTACATTTGCTGCCTTCACATTGCCTACACTCTGTTATCTCTTCAAAAAATTCAGTAAGGTTGGTCAAGCGAGAATTTCCCTTTTGAAATCCATGCTGACTATTCATTATTATATTTTTTGTTCCTTGATATTCTTCAGATCTCTCCTTTAGTAGAGATTCCCTTATTTTTCCTACTATTGATGTTAAGCTGACTGGTCTATAATTCCCTGGGTACGTTTTGTCCCCCTTCTTAAATATAGGAATTACATTAGTTCACTGGCACTACATCTTTTTCGAAATGAATTATTAATTATGTGTAGTAATGCCTCTGCTAGCTCTTCCCTAGATTCGTTATAATGTGTAGATGCAACCCATCCAGATCAGGGACTTCATCCAGAGTTTATCCCCCTTTTTAAAAAATTTTAAATACAACTTCTCATTACTCATAGTATTCACTTGTTAGATTCCCTGGTAAATAAATCGAAACAGAATTATTTAATATTTTTGCCATCTTGCTATTGTTACCTGTGGCACTACCCTGTCCATCACGTAATGGTCCTATTCCCATTCCAGCCTTCCTTTTTTTATTGCTGTGTCTGTAAAATATTTTGTTTTACATTTTGGATAATTTAATTTCAAAGTTCCTCTTTGTCCTCCTAAAGATTTATTTTTACTTCTCTCCTAATGTCTCCATATTCTCTCATGGTACACTTCTCTGTTGCATATGTACCTAAATGTATGCCTCTTTCCCAACCCTCAATTGTTCCCTTATACCTTTATTTGTCCATGGAGTCAATGGATGGTATTATAAATGGTTAAATTGAAGATGACTCACTGAAGGGATTTTAAGTTTTTTTTACATTTATTCTTGGGATGTGGGCATCACTGGAAAAACCAGCATTTGTTGCCCATCCCTAGTTCCTCTGAACAGCAGTTTGGCACAATGGGAATTAAGAGTCAACCATGATGATGTGGAAGTGAAGTCACAAAGGATATTAGTGAATCAGTTGACGTTTTAAAACAATAATCCAACTCCGATACTCAAGGTTAATCTTACTTTTTATTTCCAGATTTTTCTCTGTTAATAAAGTGAATTAAAATTCTCAAACTACCATGGTGGGATTCAAACTCTCATTCTATGGATTAATAGTCCAAAAAACAAATACACTATCGTTTACGTACCAGCTTGCCTCATTGGCTATTACTACAACATCAGAATTATACGGTTGTAGACTCAAGCCATACTTCAGGCTTTGAACAGAATCTGGGCAGACACACAAGTACAGTAATAAGGGCATGGTCCACTGGTGAGGATACCATGCTTCAGGTGAGATGTTAAACTGATAATCACATCTGCCTGCAATGGTTCAGGCCGGCATTATAATTCCATTGCACCATTTGGGGAAAAAGAAAAGTAGGGAGCAATGAAGCTTCTAATTTTTTTTTTGTAGTGCACGGCTCCTTTAAAATTTTTTGCATGACCTTGCACACGCAGCAACTTAAAAGGGGCTGACTTGTGCATGGCCTGCATGGGAACTTTCGGGTTGCTGCTCAGCTTAGACAGAACATTGGTGGGGAGCGATCCCAGCCTAAAACCTCCCTCGACCAACACCACCAATAGTAGAGTTGAGATACCTTGCTGGGTGTAAAATGGCTGATTAAATTGCATACAAGAACAGTTGCCACATTACAAATAATTTGCTGTACATTAAGCGTTTTGAGATGGTTGAGAGACAAGATAGGCACTTCAACAATGAAAGCCTCCTTTCCTTTACATTCAATGGAGGTGGTGAGGGCTTGCGGGTGGTAGGAGTGGGATATTGGGACTTGCCTGTGGGTTAGACAATAGTCATTCTCCCTGAAATCAAGTGCTCATTAACTTAGCAATAATTGACTTGGGCCTCTAATTCCTTTATTAAACAAATTAAAGGGAACAAATCTGATGATGTTAATTACAGTCCAGGATAGAGAGCATATGCACTAAAGGGCACACCCCATTAATGAATACATGCAAGAAGATAAAAAAGGATTGTTATTCTGTACAATAGGGCAAAGCATTCATCTCCTGCTGAACTCCCCAAGTCAATCAGCCATTTCTCCCAAAGGCTTTTTTTCTGTACTTATTTAGCGATTATGTATCTACTGATCTAGTCATGCAAACATTTCAATTGATTTGTCTTCAGTCTTTCGCACTCTGTATTTTTAAAAATTGAACCAGCTATCGGATTTATAGAAGTATCAAGACCATTAATGGCTTTTGCCATGTTGATCAGAGCTTCATGTCTGCTGCCATCAGCATCTTATTTCATTCAAGAAGTATTTCAGCCCATGAGCCAACTCACTGATTATGAAGTGTTTGGAGTGTACAGTAGCTCAATATCAAAATATGATACAGTCTTTGAGTGAGTGAGTGAGTGACTGCAGGTACCTTTAATTACCTGATTTATCCTGGCAAACAAGACCATTCTGAAATCTATTGCAGTTATAGACTTTTTTTTTCACATCTTGAAACAGGGCTAGACCATTCAGCACCCCCACCCCCCCAAGACTGCATGGCTGATCTGTACTTCAACACCAAGTACCTGCCTTTACTCCATATCCTTTGTTGCCTTTACCTAACAAAAAATCTAGCTTATAACATCTTAAAACTCCATTTGCCTAGCATCTGTTGCCTGTTAGGGTAGTAGAAATCTGGAATTTTCTTCTGTGTGGAAAAAGTGCTTCCTGATTTCCCTCCTAAATGGGCCAGCTGGAATGTTAAGATTATGGCTCACATTCTGGATGCTCTCAGCAGAGAAAATTGATTCTCTGTAGCTACCCTCTTGAATCCTTTGAACATTTTATATACCTCAAATAAATCACCACTCTATCTTCTATACTCAAGGGAATACAAGCAAAGTTTATGCAACTTGTCTTCATAATTTAACCCTCTAAGCCCCAGTGTCATCTGCAATCAGAAGGAGTAAATACACAAAGCACAAAGACCTGAAAACAGACTACAAATTATGCATTACTTAATGCATCAAACCAAGCCAAGATCTTTGCTGTGATCATTCTTGATATATGTTAAAAAAAAATTTGCACTATACTCATTTGGTTGCTTATCAAGAATCTATCTATACCAACATACGAATTAGGAGCAGTAGGCCACTCGGCCCCTTGAGCCTGCTCTGCCATTTCTCCACATTACCACCTACTCCCAATAACCTTTCACCCTCTTGCTTACGTTGCAGTTAGAAGGTCATAGCTCCAAGCCAAATTTCAGTGCTTGAAGACTTTGGCCCTTATTTTCCTTAAGGCATGAAGTGCCTGGAGAGGGAAAATTATGCAGGTTCCTATAACACCAGCTCTCCACTCAGAAGAGCATCAAGTGGTCAGCTTTACATGGGTCATGGGGTGGCAAGTATAACCTGTCCTAATGATGGCCTCTGATGTCAAAGGCCTACAAGATGCCTTGCCCCTCTTGAATTCCTGTGGTACCCCTTCCTTTCCAACCAGCAATTTGGGCGCTGGGGAGAAAAATAAAATACAGCATCTAGGCAACTGCTCATGTCAGAAATGAGGTGACTGAGACTCCACAGCAGGGCCATGGCCTGGTAGATACTGGAAGTGATCTTTACAATTTAACATAAACTGTCTGTCTTACAAAGAGAAATATGTAACTCTCATGAACTTTGGGAGGGCACTCTAATGGTCACGTAATACTGGAGTGCCTGACTCCCCAAAAGAGTGTACGAGATGTACCCACACTGATGCTGACACAGGTGACCATCAAAATATTTAAAGAAGATGATCCCTTCCCCCAACCAGCTCTGCAACCCCAGATACACCAGTGGGATCAGGAGCTGATATCAGCAGTGGAGCAGGTTTCCACTCTGCTGCATTTACACCACTGCAGTGGTCCCATGAATTTTGGGGCCCATAATCTGGGTTGATTTTTTCAATAGAGGGAGTGCCACATTGTTGGAAAAGCTGACTTTTTAGATGAGATATGAAACCAAGCGTCACCCTGTTTGTTCAGGTAAACGTAAACAAACAGAGTTTCTCCACTATCCTAGCCCACTAAAATCAGCAAAACCAATTTAACTAGTCAATTTGTCTCATTTGTTGTAGTGTGGGATCAGTAACTACACATCAAAACATAACTCTTTACAAGTATAGTGTATTGGTATCAGTACAACTTCTGTATGGGAAAGTACAGTCAAAATGTGTGGGATCAGTACACCTGTATATATAATAACCA